>NC_056739.1:1045443236-1045680736 GCF_019279795.1 Protopterus annectens | reverse complement strand
CTGGCAGGAATTGAGCTTGTAGTTGTATTTGGTTGGTCAAGGTAGTGTTCCACAATGCCATGGCTAGTCTGCAAAGGGGGTAGGAATGTGTATCCCCCTGCTTGTTTATGTACCACATAACTGTGGTGTTCTGTCTTTATCAGTAATTGTCCTGGATGAAGGTAGTCCTTGAAGGCAGTCAGGGCATTCTGTACAGCTAGCATCTCTTTCTGATTGATATGAAGGTGCATTTGATTTGGGCTCCATTTGCCCTGAATGCACTTTCCTGTCAGATGAGCCCCCCCCCCCCCAAGCATAGTCTGATGCGTCTGTAGTTAGGGTTTGGGCGGCAGGGGGTGGAGTGAATGGCAGTCCCTTGTTTTGGTGGCAGGCCTCTACCCACCAAAGGAACTCTAGTTGCATGCAAGGTATGATAGGAATTAGAAGTTATGTACTCACCATAACGTTCCATCTGAGTAGGTAGTTCATTTGTCTGCAACCTGTAGGTTACGGATCCGATATCGGATCGGAGCCGGCAACTTGTTTCAAGCTAATGGATCCGAGCTCCTAGCCCCTCCCTTCACCCATAATCCCCTGCTAACCCTCCATGACCTCAGATCGAGTTTGCCTCTCCATATATATCCGAGAAAGGATACCTAAAAAACTAATAGATCCAAGAAGGTCAGGGGGAAGGAGGGGGGGATGGTTGCAGACAAATGAACTACCTACTCAGATGGAACGTTATGGTGAGTACATAACTTCTAAATCTGAAGTAGGAATGTTCATTTGTCTGCAACCTGTGGGACAGAGTCCCCAGCTACCTGCACCCTGGGTGGCCATCATGGAAGGATATTACGAAGCACCGCAGAGCCAAAGGATGCTCTCCCTCTAGAAAGCAGGTCTAGCTTGTAGTGGTTGATAAAGGTATGAGATGAAGCCCAAGTGGCTGCAGAACAAATATTATCAAAGGAACTCTAGACTTGAAAGCCGCAGAAGTAGAAATGGAGCGAGTGGAATGAGCACGAACTCCTTCTGGTGCGGGTCTACCCGAGGCTTGATAAGCTAGCAGGATACATTGGGAAATCCAGCGAGATAAAGATACTTTAGAGATAGCTTTCCCCAAGTTAAATTTGGCAAAGGAAACTAACAGCTGGTCGGATTGTCTATGGCCAGCCATCCTATGGGTATAAAAACGAAGCTGCCTATGAACATCCAATGAGTGTAGCTTGTATTCACCCTTATTTTGATATTTAGGGAAGAAAACCGGTAAATTTACAAATATTACTTTAAACAAAAAAAGTATTTCCTGACAAGAAATAATTCAAAAAGTTAACTATTTTTTGACTTATCTGACAAAGCTCAAAAAGATCCAGCCATCACAAGCGTGGCAAACTAGATCTGAGGTCATGGAGGGTTAGCAGGGGATTATGGGTGAAGGGAGGGGCTAGAAGCTCGGATCCATTAGCTTGAAACAAGTTGCCGGCTCAGATCCGATATCGGATCAGTAACCCACAGGTTGCAGACAAATGAACATTCCTACTTCAGATTCAATGTTTCCAGGCTGTGACAATGTTGACTCCATAAACTTTTTAAGTACCACTGAAGTTTCCTCATATGCAGTCTTGCATATGGAATTAGAAGAATGCAGGAGGCCATGAACCCCAAGGCTTGCAGAATTTGTCTTGCAGATAGCAGGGTTTTTGTGGTCACCTGTTTGAAGTAAGTCACCAACTGAATTTGCTTTTCTGGTGTAAGGTAAGTCATCTGGGTAGTTGTATTCAAGCTTGCACCCAGGAATGTAATTTTTTGAGAGGGTACCAATTGTGATTTATTTTCGTTTGTGGTGTACCCTAGACAAATTAGAACCTTTTTTACAAATGCCAGATGCTTTAGAAGAATGTCATTGTCTTCTGCCTGAACTAGACAATCATCCAGGTATGGATATATCTGAATATTTCTTTGCCTGGAAAATGCAATTACTGGAGCCAGGCACTTTGTGAAGACCCTGGGTGCAGTAGATAAGCCAAAGGGCAGTGCAGAGAACTGGTAATGCAAGTAGCCTGCTTTGAAGCAAAAGTATCTTCTGCAAGATTCCCTGATTGGGATATGCAGGTAAGCCTCTTTTAAGTCTAGAGTTACCAACCAAGCATCTTGGCCTAGCATAGGTAGTAACTGTTGAAGAGTCAGCATCTTGAATTTTGGAATGTCCAGAAATGTGTTTAGAGTGGATAAGTCCAGAATTGGACGCCATGATTTGTCTTTTCTGGGTACCAGGAAAAGTCTTGAATAGAAACCTTGTCCCTTTTCCTCTTCTGGTACTGGTTGAATAGCCACCATGTTCATGAAGGACAGAACTTGTTTCTGGGCCTCTGCCCACTGATTTGGGGGGCAGGTCTGGCCATCTGTTTGGGATTGGCAACGTGTGGAAATAAAATCTGCAGCCCTGGGGTACTATATTTAAAACCCATTTGTCCTAGGTAATAAGTTGCCAGTTTTGTGCATGAAGTGCCTGTTTTCTCGCCAAAGGGGCAGCTAAAAGGTAAGTGCTTGGTGATTGTAGAGGGAAGTCATGGAGACTGTTTACCATAGGGAGGTGCCTTGTTGTTTCCAGATTTGGAGGTGGAGGCACCCCATTGTTTTGTTCTAAAAGTTCCTTGTGACTGAAACCTGGAGCCTTTGGAATGTCTGGATTTGACTTGAGTGGTTCTCAAAGGGACTGGAAAGGACCAGTTCTTAGTAGGCCAGTGCCTACTAAATCTTGGAGGTTGCACTTGTAAGAAATCTTTCACATTTGCATAGATTTAAGCTTTATCTTCCATCTTTTTTAACACTTCTTCAGCCTTATTACCAAAAAGACAGTCCTGCTGTAAAGGAGCATCCAACAATTTTGCCCTAACATGGTCAGGCAGAGTTTCCTCTCTGAGCCAAGCATGCCTTCTTAGCACAGATACAGTTACAGCAGCCCTGCAAGAGACCTCCAAAAAATCAAAACCACATTGCAAAGTATGTTTTCTAACTTGTTCAGCTGAATGTAATAAATCCTGTAAATCTTTATTTTCCACACAGTCAAAGATTAACATCATTTTCTGTTTAAGTAGTCCCATGATATGCTGTTGACATTTAAGCATATGAAATTGACAGTTTAAAGCCCTGATTGCCAAGGTTGCGGAAGTGTAAACTTTCTTACCCCATCTATCCAGCGCCCTGGAATCTCTATCAGAAAGGGTAGGATTTTTAGCAGTAGAGGCCTTAATGCCCTTGGGACCCTGAGAAATGGTTTCAGGATCAGCAACAGGATTTTTGAAAAGGAATTTGTGGGAGTCAGGAACCCTGTAGTATCTGTCTGGCTTACAAGGAGCCGGAGGCAGAGAATCAGGAGCCATACTAGATTCTGAAAAAACATCATCAACAATGTCTAGAACAAGAGGTACAGCCAAAGGCCTATGCTGAGGAAGAAGAATAAAATCCCTAAGTCTCTTTTTAGATTCAGAGAAATCCTGACTTTCCCAGTGGAAATGTTCCTTAAAGTATGTAAAGTTTCCCCAAAAGAAAAATCCTCAGGGGGAAAAGCAGAAGGAATGGAATCAGAGACCCATAAATACGAATAGACACATCCTATTCATTAGAAGAGTCAGAAGAAATAGAATCCTGTTCAGAAGATTCATACTCAATGTCTTGCCTAGGCCTCTTAGAAGGAGAGGGTTGGCTACCCCTGCTCAGAGTGATTAAATCTTCAACCATTTTGATCATTTGTTTTTTAGGCATAGGGGCCTGCACATGTGGCCCAGGCATCAGTTTTTTAGACATAGATTTAGATTTTAGCCTTAGTTTTGAAGATGGCGTCGGTTTAATATACAAATCTGTAGACCTGAAAACACCCTCAGAAGCCGGTGCCTGCACAGCGGCTCTGGACCCATCTAAGGTAGAGACATCCACAGGTTCCATAATTGAAGCATCTCGCGGCATACCGGACTCCGAATGGGTCTCAGGAGAGGCCTGCGAATCAGAAGTAGCGGGTATCAGGGGCTGCGAAAGCACCTCATTGAGTACCGGTGAACTGGCGACTGGCTTAGGAGAAGCGTCGTCGTCAGTTTTGGATCTCGATGGTCTGTTTCAGTCTTTTTCTTGGCATTTTTTTAGGTATTCCGGTAGTCGGATTGCTAACCGACGACATTTCTGGATAATTAAATCTTGAGCCAAAATATTTAGAAGCAAAAATATATCAACGTTTAATCATGTGCTAATTAAATTTAGCACAAAACCAACAACAAGGTAAGTTGTGGTCAGGGCCTAGGCAAGGAATACAGTACAAATGAAAATCCTTATGAGGTATTTGCTTCCCACAAGTAATGCAATTATTAACTTTTACTGACATCGGTAAGGAGCAAGAAAAAGTATCCCCAACGGGGTACTTAGCTTTTAGATGAAAACTTTGGTTCTGAAACTCGAAACCGAAAATTTCAAGAGTCGGCCGACCAGCACTTGCGAACTGCTTCTGCTTCAGCCATCGCGCGGCAAGAAAGACTGATGTAATGGCATCGGCTGTATGTTTTATACCCCTGACATCATGGAAGAAGGGACAGCAACCGATGCAGGACCCAAGACTTTGTTAAACAGGCCGACTGAGGGCAACCTGCCAGCAGATTACCCCAAATGTAATGATTGCAACAGTGAAAGACGAAGAACATCTATACTACAGCTACTAGCTACTCATAAACAGAAAATACAACTCTCAGTATGAAAAAGCAGTTTACAGTTGAGTAATTCAGTAAAATGCAATTACAGTAATGAAACACTATCTAGCAATGAAAAATACAGTTAAAACAGTATAAAACAGTACACAAATGCAGTGAAACAGTAAAAAAGCTTTATAACAGTGCAAAATACGGTAGATTAGCTGTATAGCACAATTATAAGCATTAAAAAGTGCAATTCAATTAAATAAATGTAAGAAATAAGTTATTCTGCTCTTGGAATTTTGGGGAATGTCTGCTTCGTCTCAGTGATGAATCACCACTCCACAGCCAGGTAAAAACAAGCACAGCCCCCTGCAGACACAGGGTTTAAATACCAGAAAAGATTACTTCCCAGTCCTGTTAGCCCCTACTCTTTCAACCAATCACTTGTGCTAGAGAAGGTCAGGCAGCCCTGTTACTTTCACTTTCAGAGAAGACAAGACACTATCAGCAGAAGATGGCTGCCAGAAATGCATGAAACTCAACAGTTCTAGTTATTACATTACGAGGTCATGTCGTATCTAAACACCTACTCTCAAATACACAGCAACCTGGACATGACTTATTTGTATATGTTGTTCTTCTTCTTCTTTCGGCTTTTCCCGGTCGGGGGTCGCCACAGCGGAACTCGGTCCGCTAATGATTGGCAGTAGGTTTTTACGGTGCTGAGGTGCCAGCTCGATGCCCAACCTTCAATGAAGGCACGCCCATTCATGCATATCTTTCTAACACCATTCGACTGCGGGGAGGACATGCAGATTCCACACAGTATATTTGTATAATTTGCATGCTCATATGATTGTCATTGTTAATTTGCATGACCTACTAGTCAAAGGAGGAGGATGTAGATCACAGTGTGTATGTTCCTTTAAGAGCCATTCCAATCAGTGGGCACATGCGTATAAGTACTGAGCACATGCAATCAAGACTGCCATTTTGTAGTGAGCAGCCAAGGTGCAAGCATGCATGTGTGTAGTAGTCAGTCAGTTTAAGTTTAATGTCACCATTCTCCATCCTGATGTGTTTGTGTGTAATAAACTACTTAAATGAACATCCAGCCTCATCTTCTTATTGAATACACACAAGACGAGTGACAGCTTTTCCATAGTTCTGCTGTCTTTATCAGAAGGAAGTAACTTAGTAGAAGGCAGCAACTAAAATGGCTTGTCATATGCCGCAGATAGCACAGAAGGGTTAGCAGGACACCTATAGAAAAATCTACAGTCCTCAGGCACCCTATAAAACCTATCAGGTTTCATGGGGGCAGGGGACTGGGAATCTGGAGCTGCAGTCAAAACAGGAGGAACAGCAGAAAGTTTTGGAAAGTCTATTTGCAGGAGCTCATACCTCTTCTGTACCCAAGAAACCTGGGCACAATCCCATTTAAAGAACTCCATAATTCTGGGGATTGCATCTCCAAAAGTAATTTGCTCAAAAGGAGTACCAGGACTTGTAGATTCCTCTTTCTCAGACCCATAGTCTAAAGGAGAGGGAATCTGAAATGAATAAGCAAGGGATTCTTCATCTGAATCCACCTCCTCTTCAGAGGAATCCTGCTCCCTGGGTCTTTTGAGAGGAGTACAGGACCAAGAAAAGCTGGGACAGAATCCCCCTTGAGGAGGTTTCAAAGTAATCAGAGCATTCAACAACCTCTGAGTGAAATTCTGCCATTCACTCTGCGGGTCCTTAGGAGCTGGAGAAAGATGCTTAGTATTTTGCTTTTTCTTCAAAGGGACATCCACATTATAAAATTTAGAAGGGTCAGATCCAGGATGGTATTCAGGACTTCCTCTCTATCCAAAATCTGAGGAAACCCCACAGGCTCTACGGAAACCCCCAAGGCTCCTCGGAAATAGTCAGCCAAGGGTTCCCCTGAACATCTGAAGTGGACGTCTGCAAGGCCTCTAAGAATGTGCGTAAGGTTAGATTTGCGCCATCCTCAGAAACGGTCACTGCAGAAGAATCTAATGTTGGAGCCGGGCGATCCTTTGGACTTTCACTTGCCTTGGGGAAAGACATCCGGCTGAGGCGGTACAGTGGAAGAATAAGACTTTGCTTTCTTGGCCTTCTTCACGGTTGGCTAACCCTTGGAGTGGGAAGTTCCTTTCATCGTGTCTAACTAAAAGCTTAAGACACTGGTTCTCCAAATACAAGGCCAAAGAAGAAAGCTGACTATAGAGAGTCTTAGGAACAAAGGTCTGACAAATGGAACAGGATGTATGGTCATGGGAAGCACACAGACAAAATAAACACTGCTCATGACGATCTTTATGGGGAATCTGCCTCCCACACTGGCATTTACCCATTCTGGATGACATGAAATCCCACAAACAATAAGGCAAAAAGAAAAAAGATAAGACCAAAACACCCCAATAGGGCAATTATCTGAAAATGGCTTGGGGAACCAGCAACGGAGCAGGCGTTCAGACAGACAATCGAGAGTTGGTGTTCAGACTGGCGGCAAAGAATTTCTGAAGATGGTATGCCCGGACATCACCTTTATGCCCTTCATCATGCGAGGAGCGTACGTGTGATGTACGGTATACCTTAGATCAACCTAAAGGCCTTGGTATACTGACCGGGTGTCAGGCCTCCCTTGACAGAGGATCCCTATTGTAATGAATAATGCAACAGTGAAATGGAAGGACATTATGTGTTCCCAATAGACTCTCTCTTTTTCCTATCACTCCTCCAGCATTTTCTCTCTGCCCAAAGAAAAAAAATGTTATGTACTAAGCATAATGTTCCATCTGTGTTGGTCATTTTTATTCTTACTCAACAAGTGGGTTCGGATCCGAACTGTCAGATCAGACTCAGCCATGGGTAAAGCTTGAGGTAACCAAATCTCTCTAAAATATCCTTTAACCATAATGCACCTCTTCCAACTACCTCAGATCTTGTTTGCTGCTCAATAGAGAGTAAAGATGAAAGTGGTTAATGAAGAAGCCATATCAAGAAGTCATACATAAAACAATACACAGGTATCCTGTAAACATTCATTCCTCCAGAAGTCCTAGGATGGGGATTGGTGGGGAGGGAGTTGAAGAATGAAAATGGACAACTCAAACAGAATGTTATGTTAAGAACATAACAGGGTGTCAATTTTCATTCTATCCTCAACAAGTGGGACAGTGTCCCTAGCAACTTGTGTCCAGGATGGACTAAAGGAAGGATATTCCAGAGCACCATAGAACCAAATGATGCCCCTGCCTCTGGAGACCAGATCCAACTTGTAATGAGTTGCAAAGGTATGGGGAGTAGCCCAAGTTGCTGCTGCACATTTATCATCCATGTACATTCTTGACTGAAAAACTGTGGAAGTCTCCATGGATCTAGGGAAATGAGCTTGAGGCAATGTGTAAGAGTAATACCAATTTTAGAGTAAGTGAAGGAAATGCAGTTTGTCAACCACTTTGATAACGTAACTTTAGAAAATGGTTTTCCTAGAGTTGGTTCAGAAAATAAAATGAACTGGTCAGCTTTTCTGATCTTCTTGGTCATATGCAAATAAAAACGCAACTGTCTATGAACATCCAGGAAGTACAAAGATGTATTCTACTTTGTTGGTAAACTTAGGGAAGAACACTGGCAAAGTTAATCGCTTGAATTATACTGTATTCTGACACTACCTTAGACAGAAAAGAGGGACTTGGTACACAATGTTACTCCTTGTGGAAAATTAAGTATGGGGGTTTAGAGGATAATGCTTGAATCGTGGAAATTCTTCTTGCAGAAGTAATGGCAACCAAGAAAATTCTCTTCCATGCAAGACGTTTCAGATTATATCTAGCTGCTGGTTCAAAAGGGGAATGTGTGAGAAACTCCAGTACCTGATTCAAATCCAGTTGGAGGAGTACGATCTTTAAAAGGAGGCCTTTGGAGGAGAGTACCTTTTAAGAAAGTCTTGCTCAATTTGTGAGAAGCAACACAGGAGCCATTAAACACAATGTTATAATTGGAAATTGCTGCCAGTTGCACTTTAACTGCTGAGGAACTAGCACTGTTTAGAAATATGTGCACTAGAAAGTCCAAAATGTAGTTAACAGGGGCTGGAAAAAGGTCAAAGTTGTGATGTTGCACCCAAATAACAAACCTTTTCCATTTACTGGAATGTATCTTCCTTGTCGAGGGCTTACGGGAAGATATAAGTATATGATGAACAGGTGAAGAGAGCATGGATTTTCTGGCTATTACTGGAAATGGAGAAGCCAAACAGTCAGCTTGAGGTTTTGTATATCTGGAGGCGACATACCTGTCACATGAGAAAGGAGGTCTGGCATCAGATCTAATGTCCACAGAGGTTGAACCAAGTGAGGCCAAAGGAACAAAACCACTTTTTTCAAGGATAATAAGGCGCGATGAGGATTACTTTTCTCTCTTCAACCTGGCAGTTTTCTGTAGAAATTTCAGAATTAAGGGAATCGGTGGATAAGCATATCGAAGACTGGGGGGGCAATCGTGAAGTAGAGCATCTCTCGGTGACTTTCCCTGTGGAGGAATTAGGGCAAAGTAGTTGCTGCACTTGTTGTTTAGGGAAGAGGCAAAGAGGTCGCAGCAAGGCTGGCCCCCTCGATGGACAATCTCGTCCACCACCATTTCGTTGAGGGACCACTCTTGAGGAAGAATGCACCTTCTCAGTTTGTCTGCAATTTACCCAGAATGTACATTGCTACTAGAAACCGGTTAGAAGAGATCGCCCACTGCCAGACCTTGCCAGCTTCTCGACACAATGGGTAGGATGCGTCTCCCACTTGTTAGTTGATGTACCATACAACTGACATGTTGACTGAATCACAATCATCCCAGAGGAGACAGCATCCTGAAATGCCTGCAATGCTAGGAGCACCGCTCTCATTTCCAGGACATTTATGTGCAAATTGGCCTCCTCGGGGGACCACGTGCCCTGGACTGTCCTTATATGTTCATTGGTTCATAGGTAGGTACGAGGCTATTGGCCCTAGGGCCTAATAAAAGCCTAGCCAAAAAGGGACCCTGGCTTTTGCCTCCCAAGAAAATTATTTTCCTGTGCCCCTGTCAAGCAGAGCCACAGAAGTGATCCCCAGGGTGAATTTCCTATTTCCCATCCATCATCAAGATATTTCTTATAGAGTGCTAATCAGGAGCTCTGTTTGACATAGATAGGAAGTCTGTTCCAGAGTATGGGAAGTCTCTGGGACAGACAGGAATCTATCCCTCCAGCATGTTCTGTTTATTGTGGTGACAAGGTTTAGGTCCCTAGAGCGTGTAGCTCGGAGGGATTGGGATTTCTTTAAGTGGTGCATGTCCAACAGCTCTGGGTTTGACATAGCTTTGTATGTTAGGCAGAGATTGCCTCTGAGTAGGCGATATGCGACGGAGTAAAGCTGCAGTTTTTTGAGACAGTCTGCGTAGGGCATCTGTTTGAGGCCAGTAATCCTTTTCGTGATTCTGCGGCCCTTCCAGTTGTAGATGTCTTGTGAGGTACATACCAAAAGGGGCATTGTACTCTATAATGGGTCTAATGAGTAGAGGGGAACAATGACCTCTTTTTTTCTGGATGAGAAACCTTTGGTGATGAGGTGTGCCATGTAGAAGGATTCCCTGACCACTGTGGCGATGTGATTATCAAAAGAGAGATGACAGTCCACCTGTGTCCCAAGGTCTCATCACACTTTTGGTGTTAAGTAGTCTACCGTTTATGTGGTAGTCCATAGATACAGAGTTTTTACTAAAGGGGATGACAATGCACTTTTTGGCAATGAGCTTGAGGCCATGGCTTTGACACAAGGCATCTGTCTCAGTGAGGCCCTTTTGTAGGATGTCCACATCGTTAGGAGTTTCGATTATGGCTCCTAGTTTGCAGTCATCTGCGAACTTAGTTAGCCAAAGACCTTCTGTGTTAGCCTGTACTTACAGAAGTAGATACCAAACAGGAGAGGACCCAAGACCGCACCCTGTGGTACTCCACTTGTCACTGGTCTGAAGTCTGATTTGGAGTCTGCTACTTCCACCGTGTGGGTTCTGTCAGTAAGCCAGTTGGCAACCCATCTTGTGACATAGGGATTTATACCTAGTTTAGTGAGTTTATCTATAATTCCAGAGTGGAGGATGGTATCGAACACCTTGGAAGATCTAGATAGGCTGTGTGAACCACCTTACCCTCATCTATGGCTTTGGTGACTGCTTCAAGGAAGTCTATCAGGTTTAGGATACATGATCTGCCTTTTACAAACCCAGTCTGTGTGAGGTCCAAAGTTTGGAGATCTCCAATGTCTTTGTTTATGAGTTCCATGATGATATGTTTCATGGCCTTGCAGACCTGGCTCATCAGGCTAAAGGGGCGGTAGATCCCGGGGTGTGTCGCGGCTAACTCTTTGTTGAGTGGATAACCGTCGCAGTGTGCCCTTCAATGGGCACAAAGCCTGAGGTGATGCTATGACTGAACATGGTACTTAGGTGGGGTGCCAGATCATTATGTAGTTCGTGTATAATGCAGCCTGGGACATTGTCAGGTCCCATGGATGCTGTGTTCTTCGCTTTGGAGAGTGAGGTTTTTACCTGTGCAGCCGTGATTACAGGAACGTTGCATTCTTCCGGTATAGAGATGGGCCTTTTAGGGGGTGTGAGGGGGTTAAAGTTAGCACTGAACCTATCTGCCAGGATGTTGGCAATATCAGTTGGTTCTGTATATTTAGTGCCATTGTGCTGTAACTCAGAGCAAATCTGAGTGTTGCCATTGAGATTCTTGACATAGCTATAGAATGCTTTGTGGTCGTCTTTAGAATCAGTGGCGATTTTGTTTTCATAACTAGCTTTGGAGGATTTTAAGAGGTATTCTCAGCTTCTTACTAAGGCTGTCCAGGGAGTTCCTCCAATCATGGAATTTTACTCTATTTTGCAACAGTTTCTTTCTTCTGTTGTAGAGTTTGTTTATGGCAGAAGACCACCAGATTGGCTTCCTTTTTTTGGAGGATAGCATCTTGGTTCTGTTAGGGATAGCACTATCCATGCACTTGTGTAAGTGCTTATAAAGTGCATTTGTGTAGGATTCAGCAGTCGTACCTCTATTGTCCATCTGCATGGGTGTTATGAAGTTTGCCACTTCTGTCTTAAGAAGCATGAACTTGACTTTGGAGAAACTTTTTACGGTTGTTTCCCTAATGGGGAGTGGGGGCAGGATGTGGATGTCTAGGGTGATTAGCTTGTGGTCGGATATGACCAACAAGGAATTGACCTCTGGTGTGGAACACCGGTCGCCCATGTTGGTGATGACCAGGTCTAGGATACTGCTGCCCCTGGTGAGGATGTGGATAAGTTGATCCAAGGCGTGGAATTTATGAATTCCAGAAAACGTTGAGCAAAAGAGTTGGTACATGATTAGTTTTCCCAGTTAATAGTGGGGTAGTTGAAATCACCCATTATTAGGGTGTTGGGTTGTACCTTAATATTTTCCAGTGTGTCAAGAAAAGAGGAGTGGGAATCCTGCGGCATGGTGGGGGGTCTGTAGCAAGCTACAATCTGGATTGCGGTCTTGCCCAGAGTTAGTTGAAGTTGGATAATCTCGGATGCATTATGCTGAGCAACTAGCTTGGAGGTGTGGATATCCTTAATGAATATGGACACGCCTCTGCCTTTAGTGTTTCGGTCTGGGTTAGGTGGCCGAAAGGTGTAGTACGAATTATTGCCTGGTAATGCAGGGGTGCTCTCTGGAGCTTTGAATCAGGTCTCTGTCACTGCACAGATGTTGATGTTCTCCATTTTAAGGAGTGCCTCGAGTGAGTGCATTTTGACGTTTAGACTTCTAACACTGAGTAGCATTACCCTCAGATTTTGCTTGCTTGTACCAGTTACGGTGGTGAATTTGTCATTTGAACCTTGCCTAAAAAAGGCACTATAGGGGTGGCAAGAGTCTTTGCCAGTATCCAGAATCCCAAGGGCGGCAGGTGATCTCTGGCAAAGCATCATGGTCTGTCGATCATGTCATCCCAGGCAGACAAATACTGGATTCCCTTAGAATGACACCAGAAGCTTAGCCAATTGTTGAAGTCAATCATTTTGTCCTTGTACTGTGGTATTCTGGGTGATGCCAGGATGATACTCAGGGCTAGGGTCATACCTGCCTGTGCTACAAGATCGGACAGCTCCTCCATGTCTCTTTTCATGTAGTCCAGGGAGGTACCATCTCAGGTCATTCACACCAACATGGACAATGACAGCGTCATATTTGTACTTGTTGTGGAGTGACCTGAGTGCATGCATTTTGTGGCGGATCCTGGCACTTGACAGGTAGCGGACAGTAACTTTCTCCTTGTTTAGCCTGGTGAGTGGAACATCAGTGTGCCTGACTATAGAGTCACGTATGACTAGAGTGTTGAGTATGTTATGCCTTATGGGCTACAGTTGAGTGGCACACTGAGTTTGTGGACTGTGTGTCATTTGGGTTGTGTTGGGGGGGGTGGAGGTTGCTTGCATTTCTGCTTTGGCGGTCTCGGTTGTTGGGGCAGATTTTTATTGAGAACCTCCACAAATGTAGGCGTATGTTTTGTGCTTCTATGTGTGGTGTTTTGGTGGTGTAGGTTTTGAGGGACTATGTGATGATTGTGGTGTGGTGCAAGTGTTTACTTTCTCCTCTTGACTGTCTAGTCCAGTCTTCGGTGAAGACAGCTTTGCTTCCAGTTTGGATATATAAGTGCATCTCTCACAGGTTGTAGCGTTGGGTGGTAGGAGGAGAGGGTTGTCTGTGTACATGAGGCAATTGCTGCATTGCCCCAAGATGCCCAGATTCATCAAGTAGACAGGAGAAAACACTGGGATCTGACCTTTAGACATGTCTGGATAGGTGCTTATTTATTAAGTAGTAAAAACTGTTTTCCTCTAGACAAGTTCGGAAAGTTGAGTGCTGTAGTAATTTGTAGCTTATTTAGTGCTTATAAGTTCTGAACAAGTGCCGAGCTCAAAGAAACAGATGTGTGCTAAAATTAAAAAGCTGGCTAGTTGCAAGGGAAAATTTGAAAAGCAGACTTTATGGCGCCAGAAATAGTTTAACCCTAATTAAGCGGGGGGCTCAGGAGCTTACAAACAGTCCTGGATACAGCAAATCTGTACCTGCACTAGACTTGCTACAGGAAAGGGGGGAAACAAGCTTAGAATTTTTTTTCAGTAAAGTGGAAATGGAGAAAGCTGGAACAGAAGTTAATTCAAGGTTAAGAATCTGAGTGGGTTGGTCTTCACAAATATTCTCTATTAGACTGAATGAACTAACGACACTAGAATGGGAGGAGTGTCACAGATCAAATATACAGCATGGGCGGGCAACTGCAAAGCCACCAAGTATCAGAATACCACAACAACAGGGACGGGGGGATGGGAAACTATTACAGCTACTAGCTGTAGCCACTAAATGAAAGTTTTAAACAGATCAAGGAGCAAGCAGACTCTAATGCTTTTAACTGCAAACAGACTAGACTAGAACACAGAAGCCTCAAAATATCAAAATTGCACAGAAAAGCATGGATAGAGCACTCACAAACAGAAAATACAACTCTCAGTATGAAAAAGCAGTTTACAGTTAAGCAATTCAGTAAACATGCAATTAGAGTAATGAAACAGTATCTAGCAATGAAAAATACAGTTAAAACAGTATAAAACAGTACATAAATGCAGTGAAACAGTAAAAAAAAGCTTTATAACAGTACAAAATGTAGTAGATTAACTGTATAGCACAATTATAAGCGTTACAGAAGTGCAATTCAACAAAATAAGTGTAAGAAATAACTTATCCTGCTCTTAGACTCTTAAGGAATGTCATAGTGTCAGTAATGAATTATCATCCACAGCCTAATTAAGCCCCCCCAGCCGTATCGGGGAAGCATCCATGGTCACTATGGTCTTGGGCTGCTGGGGAATAAAAGGACATTCTTGAAGTAGTTGGTCAGATTAAATCCAGCAACTCAGGTCTGTTTTGCACATCTAGGTAATTCTTATATGGTACAACACTGGTTGATAAAGGATTGACCATTGAGTAGTCAGCATCTGCTGTAGAATCCTCATGTGAAACCTGGCAAGTTGAACTAAAATTATTGCTGCAGCCATCAAGCCTAGAGTCCAAAGGGTCAGATGGGCTGGAATTGAGGTACTCAGCATTTTTATTTTTTTTTTATTTTTTTATTTATTTTACATTTGTTGACCGGGAAAGTCCGACTAGGTTCTACAGATCCTGTTTTCAGCACAGGCCCGGGGAGAAATGCTCCAGAAGCATGTCTTTAGAATGTGGGAGGAAACCGGAGTACCCGGAGGAAACCCACGCGAACGCAGGGAGAACATGCAAACTCCACACAGAAGGCACCCCAGCCGAGAATGGAACAGGAGAACCTCTTGCTGTGGAGGTGACAGTGTTAACCACTGCACCACTGCGCCGCCCTTTCTGCATAATCTTTCTGACTTGTGATCCTACTGTCTGAACTCTGTGTGGTGGTAGAGAAGCAATGACCACTTTTGTATTGAGAAGTGCTCCTATAAAATGCAAAATCTGAGTTGGTTGTAGTTGTGATTTGTTGTAGTGTACAGTTATACCCAGAACAGCGCAAATTTGTAGAACCTAATTTCTTGTGTGTACAAGCTGATGCCTGGTCAGAGCGGAAATGAGCTAGTCGCTCGGACAGGGAAATAACTGGAATCCCTGCAGTCTGAGGTGAGCTGCTACTACTGCCATCCATTTGGTGAACACCCTGGGGGCTGTAGTGAGTCCAAAGGGCAGTACTCTGAACTGGTAATGACCGGCTCCCAGCCAAAAGCATAAGTACTTTCTGGATTGTCCATTCATTTTATCTGAAGACAGGCATCCTGAAGATCTATAGAGCACATCCAGTTGTCCTTGCCCAGAAAGGGTAGAATGGACTGAACCGTGACGATCTGGAATTTGGTTCTTTGAACTGACTTATTTAGATTGGCAAGATCTAAAATGGGTCTCCTGTCCCCTACTTTTGTAGGCACTAAAAAGAACCTTGGTTAAGTTCTGGATCCTATTTGGTCTGGTGGGATCTCCTGGATGACTGTCTTTTCCAGCAGCTTTTGAATTTGGATTGCTGCTTGCTCTCTCTGACTTGTTGGAGTGTCAGGAAATTTTCTTAGAGGTGGAGGTGGAAGGGAAAAGGGTATTATATACCCTCTGGAAATAATACCCTTCACCCAAGTATCTTTTGTCAGGCTCTCTAGTGCAGGGATAATTCCCTCCTCCCCCGACTGCCTCCAGAGGTGGACAGTCAGGCCTCCATTCAGGAGTGCTGGTACAGTTTGTCAAAGAAAGATTCTCGCAAACCCTGGTTTTGCAGGCTACTTCTGCAATGAGGGCATTGTCGTCTATTAGAGTTCCCTCCTCTGCTCCTGGAGAACCTCCTCCACATGTGTCTTGGAAAGGACCTTGAGATTTTTTGAACCACATCTTCTGGCTACTTTGCTGATTCCTGGAACAGGATTTTTGGGGAGTCGAAAAACATACCCCCATGGCAGACAAGGTCTTCCCATCTTTCACACACCTGGACAGCGTTTCCTGTACTTTAGG
The DNA here is from genome assembly GCF_019279795.1 of Protopterus annectens. Lineage (NCBI taxonomy): Eukaryota > Metazoa > Chordata > Ceratodontiformes > Protopteridae > Protopterus > Protopterus annectens. The sequence goes on along the minus strand of NC_056739.1, from coordinate 1,045,664,482 downwards.
GCCAAACAGCGTAGTTCCGTCAAAAGCAGCATTGATGAAAGAGGACTTAAATGGCTCCACAAAAATCACACAAGCGCATCCAGGCATGTCTCCTCATGGAAATGTCTGAACGTGCTGCTCTTAAGGTTCCCTATGCTTAGTCGGAAACTAACTTCATAGAAGAGTTAGACTGCAAGGTTGCCAAATGAGATGTTACAGAATTTTGAACCTCTTCAGAAATGGCTCCTGTGAGAGTATAATAAAGTGTGCCAAATAGTTCAGTAACCTTAGAGCAAAGGCTGCTGAAGCAAAGACATGCTTCCCTAACCTGTCCATCACCCATGATTCCCTGTGAAGGGGATGAACAAGGAAACTCATCAGTGAGTTCTTTCTTCATGGTCACAACTATGACCATGGCATTAATTGGAAAGTACAGTTGTGTACACTTACCATAAATGTAGATGTTTGAGTGTATTCAGTGTTGCAGTCATCACACTTGGGTTATCTGCCTGCAGGTAGCCCTCAGTCGGCCCGAATACCAGAGTCCTGGGATTTCTGCATCAGATGCTGTCGCCTCATCCATGACGTCAAGTCGTCAGGGGTATAAAACATGCAACCGATGCCATTACATCAGTTTTTCTTGCCCCAGATGTCAGAAGCCCCCAAAATAGGAAGCAATTAAAATGGTGTGGAACACCTCCAGTAAAAAGTAAAGACCATTTCCATAAGATATGGCCAAAAAAAGAGGATAGGTAGAAAGTATAGAAAGACAGGGGGCTGGAGGGAGGGTAACCAGGACTGCAACAGTGAATACACTTGAACATCTACATTTATGATGAGTGTACACAACTGTACTATGTTTAGTGTTTCACAGGAAGGGTGGAGGCAGTCAAGAAGTAGGACTGGCTAGCAGGCCTTGTAAGACTGCTGTGGCAAATCCAGCTCTGGATTTAGAAAAGACAGGCAAGTGGTAATGCTTGGTGAAGGTGTGTACAGAACTCCAGGTTGCAGCTTCCAGGATGTCCATGGTAGGGACTCCCCCTAGAAATGTTGTAGAGGTTGAGGTAGCCCTAGTGGAATGAGGCCTGATCCTCTGTGGGGTAAGTTTTCCATGCTGTTTGTAGCAGAAATGGATGCAGTGTGCTATCCATTTAGAAATGGTTTGTTTCAAAATGGCCTTGCCCTCTGCCCCTGTAGCAAAGCTGACTAGCAGCTGATCAGATTTTCTGAAAGGTTTAGTCCTATCAAGGTAGAACCTGAGCTGTCTGTACATGTCCAAGGAGTGCAGGATCCTTTCCCCTTTATTCAGAGGATTAGGAAAAAAAGCTGGCAAATGGATGGATTGGTTTAAAGCCACACTGGATTCCACCTTGGGCATAAAAGATGGGTTAGTCCTGAGGGAAACCCTGTCCGCATGGAAGATAAAAAGAAGTTATGTACTTATCATAACGTTCCATGTGAGTTGTTCATCTCGCCTTCATTTTTACACATGGGTTCAGAGCCGATCCATCAGCTCCAACTCGGCCGCTTTCACAAGCTCAAGGTTTTAGAGAAGCTCAAGGCCAAGACCATATCCCATGATGCTCTCTGTCTCACCTCAGATCTAGTTTGCTGATCCCAGCATGTATAACATGATAACACATAAAAGGTACTCCAGACAGAGTAAGAAATCCTAAAACAAGACCCACCAGACCGCAAAGTCTTACTTTTTCTTCGAGAAGCCTGAGGGGGAAGGCGGGTGGGAATGTAAGAATGAAGGCGAGATGAACAACTCACATGGAACGTTATGGTAAGTACATAACTTCTTTATGTGAAGTTGTTCAATCTCGCCATTCATTCTTACACATGGGTAGCGTCCCAAGCACCCTTATCCTGGTTGGCTCACGGGAGTATATTCCTGAGGACACTGAAACCAAAGGAAGCCCTGTCCCTGGAGGCCCCATCTACTTTGTAATGCGTGATGAAGGTATGCGGCTTAGACCAAGTGGCAGCTGCACATAGTGTCCAAAGGCAGTCTAGCCGCATAAGCTGAGGAAGTAGAAACAGCCCTAGTGGAATGCGTTTTCACGCTATATTCTATTGGTTGATTCACTGAGGAATATGTGAATTTTATGCAATCAGTTAACCATTTGAAAAGAGTAACTTTGGATACCGGTAGCCCTTTCTTTGTGTCAGCATGAGAAACAAAGAGTTGTTCTATCCAAATAGAATCTCAATTGCCTGTAAACATCAAGCTTATGCAACATATACTCCCAACTTGTTAGAATGGTTACTGAAGAAAGTTGGGAGTTCAATAGTTTGATTCAGGTTAGCCTCCGAACATACCTGTGGAAGGAAGGAAGGGTTAGTCCTCAGTGGCACTCTGTCGGAGTGAAACACCAAATATGGGGATTTGCTAGACAGGGCCAGAAGTTCAGACACTCTATGTGCTGAGGTAATGGTTACCAAGAAGATAGTTTTCCAAGAGAGAAATTTTAAATGGCAGGATGATGCGGGTTCAAAGGGAGGAAGAATAATCCGTGATAACACAAAATTCAGATTCCAGGGAGTAAAGAGTAGTCTAACAGGCAGTCTAAGATGTATGGTACCTTTTAAGAAGGCCCTACATAGTCTGCGAGACATTAGGTTAGAACCTTCAGATCCGAGGTGAAAATTCGAAATTGCAGCCAATTGAACTCATAGTGGCAGCTGAAGCACCTTCATTAAAAAGTTTAGTCAGGAATTCCAAAATGCTAGCAATTGGGGTGACGTAAGGGTCAATATTATTTTGGGAAGCCCAAAAAGCAAATCGCTTCCATTTGCTGGCGTACAACTTTCTGGTAGAAGCTTTATGAGAGGATACAAGGATATGCTGTACCTCAGAGGAGAAATCATGTGACCTGGCTAAGTTGGGAATTGGAGCAGCCAAGCTGTCAGTCTGAGGGAATGAAGAGAAGGATGAAGAGCCACTGATGAATGCGTCAGTAGATCTGGAACTGGGTCCAGAATCCAAGGTTCCTCCAGTTGGTAGAGTCGAAGGAAGGGGAACCAAATCTGTCGAGGCCAAAATGGGGCTATTAAAATTACAGTCCTCCCCAAGGCTTTGGCTTTCTGCAATAATTTCGAAATCAGAGGAATTGGTGGAAAGGCATATAGGAGTCCCAGGGGCCAATCATGTACGAGCAAATCCCTTGGGCTGTCCCCTGGTGGGGGATTCAGGGCAAAGTAGCTTCTGCATTTGGCATTCATGGGGGATTCAAACAGGTCACAGCAAGGCTGGCCCCATCTGTGGAAAATCATCTCTGCAACCTCGTCTTTGAGGGACCACTCGTGCGGTGTCAGAATGGCTCTGCTCAATTTGTCTGCAATCACTTTGGATTTCCCCGGGATGTGCGTTGCTATCAGAAAGGGCCCGGTGGATACAGCCCACTGCCAAACTCTCAGGGCCTCTCGACATAAGGGGTAAGACTTGGTTCCCCCTTGCTTGTTGATTTACCAGACCACAGACATATTGTCAGTCTGGATCACAATCGTCCCTAGAGGTAGAGAGTCGTGGAAATACTGCAACGCCAAAAGTACCGCTCTCAACTCCAGGACATTGATGTGCAACTGTGACTCTGTCTCTGACCAGGTGCCTTGGGCTGTTCTTCCCACCCTATCAGAGAAGCGTCCGTGTCACCATGGCTGATGGCAGGGGAAGAACAAAAGGGCGACCTACTGTTGCATGATGGCTGGTCAACCACCATTGAAGATCCTTTCTGCATGAATCTGTAATTATTATCAAGAATGACATCAGAAGTTGTTGGTAAGACCACCGGGTGAGGAGTAACCAATGAAGTATTTTCATGTGCATGCACCCCAGAGGAACTGCTATGAGCGTTGCTGCCATAGTACCTAGTAGTTTCAACACTTGAGAGGCTGGTACTTTTTTGCTCGTCAGAATGTCTGATGCCTGTTGTCGAAGAATGACTATTCTGTCCAGTGGCAATTTTATCATGGCAGTGGTGGTGTATAAGTCTGCGCCAATAAAGGAGATATGCTGCGATGGTGACAACGCAGACTTGTTGAAATTTATAGTTATTCTTAACTGAGAGAACAGATTGAGAGTGTGATCCCTGGATTGAATTAGTTGATGCCTGGAGGTGGCGGTGAGGAGCCAGTCGTCCAGATACAGAAACACTCTGAATCCTAGGCACCTCAGGCGAGCCGAAAACACTGCCATGCATTTGGTAAACTCTCTAGGGACTGTTGGGAGACCAAAGAGCAGTGCTCAGAACTGATAGTGACGGACTCCCAGCTAGAAACGCAAGTGATCTCTGGATGGTCTGGCCATTTTGATATGATAGTATGCATCCTTGAGATCTACAGAGCACATCCAATCGCCCGTTCCTAGAAACGGAAGAATCAATTGAAGCATGACCATCTGGAATTTCTTCTTTACAAAGGTGTTGAGTCTGCTGTGGTCCAAGATGGGCCTCCAGTCCCCTGTTTTCTTTGGAACTAAAAAGAATCTGGAGTAGGTTCCAGATCCTATTTGGTCTGCTGGGACTGGCTGGATGACTTTTCCTGCAGCCTTTGAATTTCTATGGCTGATTGATCCTTGAGACTGGGTGGAACGTCTGGGATTTTCTTTCTAACAGGTGGGGGTTCTGAGAATGGAATGACGTAACCTCTGGTAACACTGCTTTGTACCCAAGAATCTTTTGTAATTTCTAGACAGGCGTCTGGATACAAAGACAAGCGACCCCCGACTGCCTCCAGAGTAGGACAGTCGGGGCTCCTTTCAGGAGCGCTGGTAGTGCTTGCCAAAGAACTGATCCCTGTCGCCCTGGTTTTGTGGACCCCCGCTGCCACCTGGGCGGCGTCTTCCATTATTACCCCCTCCTCTGCCCCTGGAGGGGGGTTCACTACGTGTGCTCTGAAAAGCTCCACGGGACTTCCGGAACTACATTTTTCCTCCCTTTTGCCCTTTGGGGTACGGTCTAGTAGGGGTGGAAAAAAAGGACTCCTAAAGCAGATAGAGTCTTTCCCTCTTGCTCACATCTAGTGAGGGTCTCCTTGACTTTAGGCCCGAAAAGGGAAGAGCCATCAAATGGGGTATTAACGAAGGAAGACTTGAAGGCTTCCGCAAAGGAGCATAAGCGCATCCAGGAATGTCTCTTAAGAGCTATTGCTGAACCCGCTTCCCGACACGAACCATCGGGTGCATAAGAAATGAGCCGCATGGACGAGTTAACTAAGGAATTATGGGTATTGAGCTGGGCTGTCACCTCATCAGAGACACATTCAGCTGTACTACCCTGCAGAGTATCTCCAAGGTCATTTAGGAGATCTCCTTGAAGACGTGTAAAATGTGTCAAATGTGTCAAATAGTTGAGCGATCATATAGCAAAAGTCGTTGAACTAAAGATGTGTTTCCATTACCTGTCCATAGTCCTGAAATCTCTATTAGGAGGATGGACAGTAGAAGAGGTGTCAGACATCTCTTACTTGGTGGCTGCCACCACCACCATGGCATCAACCGGCACTCCCTTGGTAAGGAACATTTTGTCTTGGGGTGAAGTAAGAAAATCTGTTGGGCCTCCGAGGGACAGTTTCCACAGTATCAGGAGAATCCCACGCCCTTCGAGCAACCAACTCCATTAGTTCATCGAAGGGTGGAGTCACCCAGGAGATGGAGGGTTGAGACCCAAAGGCCTTCAGGAGCACCGACTCATCATCAGTAGGACTAACAGACTGTCAGTCACCCCTCTGCTTAAGGACTTCAAGAATATCAGCAAAAGAGATATCCTCCAAGGGGGACTGTGGGGACCCTTCTGACTCCTCTAAATCAGTGCCTGATGTAACTGATTCCTGTGGCGAGTCCAAATGCCTCCGCTTGCAAAGCTTCCTCCTGGGAACCTCATCAGTGGGAGCTTCAGGTGAGGTCTCAGTAAAACATGGGTCATCCAATAGGGCTACCCAAGGCTCTGGGTCTTGATGCTTTACAGGGACATGTGATGTACAGGTAGAAAGTGGCACTTTAGGGGAGGAGGAGGAAGGCCCTGATGACGTAGGAGTTTTGGAACACATAACCCTCCTCATAGCATCGAAGGCTCCACTGCTCCGACGCGAGGAAGCAGCTGGTTCCAAAGAAGATGGCAACCTTCCCGGCAACGACACAGTGGGCTCTGACCCAGAGGAAGGAGCCGAGCTCATCTGAGCCAATGATCCGAGGGGAAGGCTTGGAACCGACCCATTGATTCAACTACCCCCCACCCCCGGAGCCTACCAGAGAGTGTTGGCTCCCAGACTTCTCGAACGGTACCCAAGTAGTCTGAGTTGACAGAGCCGATGGCACTGGAACAGGCCTCGGCTCCGAAGGTTCCACAATCATCAGTTCCATCTCCCCCGGCTCCAGAGGCTCGGTTCGGAGGAGGAGTAGACGCAGCAGGTAAAATAGTCTTCTGCTCCAAAACCGGTTGGGTCGAAGCCGATAATAATTTGACCAGTGCCGGATTCTCGAGAGGCCTCTGCACCACTCGGTCCACATCCACAATGGAGAGGGTTCTCGAAGAACGAGTAGAGGGTATCAAGGAAGCAGACTGCAAAATGGGTGACCTCAAGGTTTCGGAGACCGGCTCCAATACCAGGGACCGGCTCTGAAACACCAGCTCGGCGCTCAGCTCCGAAGACTGCGGAACTGGCGACCACACCTTCTCAAGGTTTGGAGAGGACTACTTCGGTTCCGACAAAGCTTTAGAAGATTTTGACCCCTTCGATGACTTAGAAGCCTGGTGAGCCTTGTCCAACGATTCATGGAAATCTGGTTTCAGCAAACCCCTGTCTATCAGTTTTCTCCTATGCTCCAGTAACACCCTGCTGATAAAGGAGTGGCAAATGGAGCAATCCTTCTGAAGATGGACTGCCCCCAAATAGTACACACAACTGATGGACATTGTCTGCCCACACTTAGGGCATTTCTTAAATCCAGACTTTTGCTTTTCTTTTTGATCAGCCATATCCAAAACAACAGTATATGCACCAGTGCGCACACAAATCCACAGCAAAATGCTAAAGCAGTAAGCCTAAAAAGTTAAAATATTCATACTCTAAAAGGATATAAATGTTTCTACTTTCAAACTTTTCTAAACTTTCTTAGTTTCTAACTTGTACTAACAGGATAGGGAATGAACAAAAACGCGGCCAAAAGGCCTAAGAGCAACCGCTCTATAAAGACGAAAAATTCATCAAAAACAGTAAGGACAGAGCCTGAACAAAAAACTAAGGCTAACTAGCCAAGAACACACTATTTATGAAAAGATTTGTAAAGATAACTATCCAAATTTTTGAGTAAAGAAAGAAATACTGGCCCGAGCTCTCTCTCGACCTCCGATCTGTTGCAGTGGCAAACTAGATCTGAGGTGAGACAGAGAACATCATGGGATAGGGTCTTGGCCTCGAGCTACTCTAAAACACTGAGCTTGTGAAGGCTGACTCGGAGCTGATGGATCGGCTCCGAACCCATATGTAAGAATGAACGGCTAGAATGAACAACTTCACATTGAAGGGTTCCACAGCCATAAGGACCTGTAACTCAGACACTCTTCTTGCTGAAGTGATGGCTAGCAATAAGGCTGTTTTCCAAGAGAGGAATTTTAACTCTGCTGTAGCAGCAGGCTCAAAAGGGGGCAGTGTGAGCTTCTCTAGTACAAAGTTAAGGTCCCAGGCAAGAGTGGGAGCTCTCCTTAGGGGTCTTAAATTGTTAGCTCCTCTCAGGGACTGTTTGATCAGAGGGTGAGAGAAGAGGGGTGGCTCAGTATTGTAATGAGCTGAGATGGCAGAGGCATGAATCTTGATTGATGAGAAGGATAGGCCTTTGTGGAGCAGCTCTGCTAGGTAATCTAGGATTTGAGGCACTGAGGGCACGGCTGTGTCCTTCCCTTGAGACTGGCTCCAAGAACAGTATCTATTCCACTTTTCTGAATAGGATTTCCTAGTACTGGGCCTCCTGGCCTCAAGGATAACATCCAGCACTTGTTTGCTGAGGGTTGCTGGTGATGTATTCAGGGAATAAGCCAGACTGCCAGGTTCACGGTTTGCAGCTGAGGATGCAAAATCTGTCCCTCCTGCTGGGACAGCAGAGAGGGGGTCTGATGTAGGTGCCAGGGTGGCACTGCTGTCAGACTGCGTAGGAGTGGGTACCAGTGCTGGCGTAGCCAGTCTGGTGCAATAAGGGTTGTCCTTGGCCTGTTCTGTTTGATCTTGAGGAGCACTTTTGGAAGGAGGGGTAGAGGGAGAAAGGCATAGATTAAGAGGTTTTCCCATATGAAGGATAGAGCATCCACTATCCAAGCTTGGCTGTGGGGGATTCTGGTGCAAAATTTGTTTAGTTGATGGTTTTGGGTGGACTCAAAGAGGTCCACCTCTGGTGTCCCCCACCTGTGTATTAGAAGTGTGAATGAGTCTGGTTCCAGTATCCACTCGTGTGGGTCCATTAGATTTCTGCTTAAGTCGTTTGCCAGTGAATTTTGTTTGCCTGGCAGGAATTGAGCTTGCAGGTGCACTTGGTTGCTTAAGGCTGTGTTCCACAGAGCCATGGCTAACCTGCAGAGTGGGTAGGAGTGAGTTACCCCCTGCTTGTTTATGTACAACATAACTGTGGTGTTGTCTGTTTTTATCAGGAGTTGTCCTGGCAGGATAAGGTATTTGAAGGTGGTCAGTGCATTCTGTACAGCTAATATTTCTTTTTGATTGATATGCAGGTGAATTTGTCCTGGGCTCCATTTGCCTTGAATGCATTTGCCTGCCATGTGAGCCCCCCATGCATAGTCTGACGTGTCTGTTGTCAAAAGTTTGGACGGCGGGGGGTTGTGAGAAAGGGAGTCCCTTGTTGTGGTTGCAAGCCTCTGCCCACCAAAGTAACTCTGTCCTTAGGCAAGGAATGATGGGAATCACGGTTTCCAGGTCCTGGGAATGTTGACACCAGAGACTTTTTAAGTACCATTAAAGTTTCCTCATATGCAGTCTTCCATATGGAATCAGCAGAATACATGAGGCCATGAACCCTAGGGCTTGCAGTATTTTTCTTGCAGATAGCTGGGTTTGGGTGGCCAGTAGTTTGAAATAAGCTGTCAAATAAACTTGCTTTTCTGGAGTGAGGAATGCCATCTGGGAAGGTGTGCTCAAGCTTGCTCCCAGGAATACAATCTTTTGGCTGGGTACCAGATGTGATTTCTTTTCGTTGACAGTATACCCCAGAGAAATTAGAAGTCTCTTTACAAATGACAGGTGCTGAAATAGCAATTCCTGACTGTCCGCCTGAATCAGGCAATTGTCTAAGTATGGGTAAATCTGAATGTTTCTCTGCCTGCAGTAAGCAATGGCTGGAGCCAGGCACTTTGTGAATACCCTGGGCGCAGTAGATAAGCCAAAGGGAAGTACAGAGAACTGATAGTGCATAGAGAGCCTGCCCTGAAACGTAGATATTTCCTGCAAGATTCACTTATGGAGATGTGCAGATAAGCTTCTTTTAAGTCTAGGGTGACTAGCCAGGAGTCTTTGGCTAGCATAGGAAGGAGTTGCTGGAGTGTAAGCATTTTGAATTTTGGTACCACCAGGAAGGTGTTTAGGGTTGACAGATCCAGAATAGGGTGCCAAGAGTTCTCTTTCGTGGGCACCAGGAACAACCTGGAGTAGAAACCCTGTCCCCTTTACTCTGTTGGCACAGGCTGAATAGCCCTGATACTGAGAAGAGAAAGTACTTGCTTATGGGCCTCTGTCCACTGGCTTGGAGAAAGGTCTGGCAATCCGCTTGGGAAATGGAATCTGTATCCCTGGGATACAATGTTTAAGACCCATCGGTCCTGGGTAATATACTCCCAGTTTTTTGCATGCAGGGCGAGTTTTCCTCCTAGGGGTGCAAGTACTTGGGCATGGCTAGGAAGGGTTAAGGACAAGTCATTGTGAACTTTTTCCATTGGGGGTGTCTTACCACTCCCAGTTTTTGAGGAGGGAGCACTCCATTGTTTAGATCTGTGCATACCCTGAGACTGTAGTCTTTGTGGTCTGTTGCCCCTGGGTTTGGGCTGAGAAGGTCTGGAAGGGACTGGAAAGGACCAGTATTTTTGAAGGCAGTGCCTACTGAATCTAGGTGGCTGTACTTATAAGAAATCTTTAACAGTTTGCATGGATTTAGCTTTTTCCTCCATCTTTTTAAGAACTTCTTCTGCTTTAGAGCCAAACAAACATTCTTGGTTTAATGGAGCATCAAGTAATTTTGCCTTGACATGGTCTGGCAAGATTTGTTTCTTCAGCCAAGCATGCCTTCTCAGAAAAGACCCAGTAACAGCAGCCCTGCAAGATGCTTCTAAGGCATCAAAACTACACTGCAAAGTATGTTTACCAACTTGGTTTGCAGAATGCATTAAATCTTGTAAGTCTTTATTTTCTGCACAATCAGGAATCAACAACATTTTTTGTTCATTTAGATCAATAATATGCTACTGGTACTTCAACATGTGAAACTGGCAATTTAAATCCCTGATAGCAAGTATTGCAGAGGACCTTCTTACCCCATCTGTCTAGAACCCTAGAATCCCTGTCCGAAGAGGTAGGGTTTTTGACTGTAGAAGTCTTAATACCTTTAGGTCCCTGGGAAATGGTCTCTGGATCTGCAGTGGGATTTTTAAAGAGAAATTTGTGAGAGTTGGGTACTCTGGAGTATCTGTCAGGCTTTATAGGAGCAGGTGGTAAAGTATCAAGGGTAAGGCTAGATTCCATGAAAACATCATCTACAATATCCAGGACAGGGGGAATAGGTAGAGGCTTATGCTGAGGCAAGTCTAAAAAAATCTGAGTCTCTTTTTGGACTGTGGATAGTCCTGGCATTCCCAGCGGAAATGCTCTATTAGGGTATGCAAGATTTCACTGAAAGAAAGGTCGTTGGGGGGGGGGGGGCTGAGGGAATTGAATCCTCTGCATCTGAGTCCTCATAGGTAGATAAGGGAATGTCCTGGTAATCACAGTGGTCAGAGTCATCAGACTCAAGGTCTGAAGAATCAGAAGGAAAATCAATTCTTTGTCTTTTAGAGGGGGAAGGCTGGCTTCCCCTAATTAAAGTAATAAGGTCTTCAGCCATTCTAAGCATTTGTTTCTGTGGCATGGGAGCTTGAGAATGTGTTTTGGTCGTCGGTTTCCTAGGCGTAATGTTAACTCTGGACCAAAGAAATTTGGTAGATTTAGTCATTAACGAAGTAGTCGGTTTGATACGAACATCGGAAGGTCTGAATACACCCTCAGAAGCTGGTGCCTGCACAGCGGTTCCAGACCCATCCAAGGTAGAGACATCCGCAGGTTCCATAGTCGAAGAGGCATTTCGCGGCATACCGGACTCCGAATGGGTCGCAGTAGAGGCCTTCGAATCAGTAGAAGTGGGTAACAGGGGCTGGGAAAGCACCTCAGTGAGTACCAGTGGACTGGCGACTAGCTTAATGGAAGTGTCGTCGGCAGTTTTGGACCTATGCGGTCTGTCTCTGTCTTTATCTTTGCATTTTTTCGGAAGATCGGTAGTTGGATGGCTTACCAAAGCAATTTCAGAATATGGAGAAAGAATTTAGAGACAAAAATAGCCCAATGACGAATAGTTAGGACGTGGAACAAGGCACAAAACCGACAGTGAGGGATGTTGTGGTCTGGGCATAAACAGGTGACGCAGCAAGAATGAAAATCTCTGTGAGGTATTTGCTTTCCACAGGCAAGACAATTGTTAATTTTTTCTGACATAGTTTAGAGCAAGAAAAAAGGATCCCCAACGGGGTACTTAGCTTTATAAGACTTCAGGTTTGAAACTCGAAAAATGAAAAATTTCAGGTAGCTGCCGACTGGCACTTGCGAATGACTTCTGTTTCGGGCTCCCACGCGGCAAGAAAAGCTGATGTAATAGCGTCGGCTGCATGATTTATACCCCTGACAACTTGATGTCATGGATGAGGTGACAGCATCTGACGCAGAAATCCCAAGACTCTGGTATTCGGGCCGACTGAGGGCTACCTGCAGGCAGATAACCGAAGTGTGATGACTGCAACAGTAAAACACTCGAACATCCTCTTTTCCCCAGACCTCTCTCTCCTCAGGTTGTGCCATTATGCTGTCTAGTCTCCAACATATGGGTTCTATGGAGTTGGGCTACTTTCATGCCCGCCAAGAGAACACATCACAAGCTCATAGGCAGGTGGAGTCAACCAGGATGTAGAGGGTCCAGTACCAAAGGCCACCAGGGGAACAGATTCCTCAGGCATAGAGTTGGAGGGAGTCCAGCCGCCCACCTCTCCGTTTCAGACTTTCTAGGATGTCTCCAAAAGAGACATCATTGGGAGGTGGCAGTGGGGACCCTTCACCTTCATCAAAATCTGTCTTTTCAATGATACTCCTGTGGGAAGTCTACATGCTTCTTCTTAAACACCCTCTTCCGGGGCACCACCTCCATGTAATGCTCCTGGGTGGTACCTGAAGTGGAAATCTGAACTGTCTGAGGGGAAACCCGTGTCTTTGGTACTGGATGCCCCTGAGGAGAAAAGTGGAGAGGCTCTTGGTAGCATATCTAGGATCCAAGGGGGAAGGCTCTGTCAGATTTGCCGAGGCAGAGAAAATTCTCTTCTCAGCCTCAAAGGCAGAGCTCGAAAGAACAGAAGAGGAGCTCTGATCCAAGAAGGCAAACTTCTGAACTGTTGCCCCCTCCACTCCAATGACAATGTGCCTGAGGTGGAATCCAGAGTCAAACTGTCCAGTGCCGAGGCTCCGAGAAGCAGAGACGGCTCTGAAAGCTTTGGAGTCAAGTGATGCACCCCTGGATCCAACAGGCAGACTTTTCCTCCAAGAGCTCTCTGGATCAAAGAGGACTGGAGATCTCAGAGAAGATTTCAGAACAGGGAATACAGAAATCCTCGGCTTTGAGACTGTCGGATTCAGACGGCTAAGATCCTGGGACTCTGAAACAACAAAAGGTGTCAGAGAAGGAATTTGCAAAGGGGTTGCTGTGGAAGGCCAAATAACTTGCCCCAGAGGGGTAGGCACCAAAGAGAAACCAACCTATCCCTGCGCAGAGAGGATGTTCCTCACCACTCTCTCCACATCTTCTTCTGTGAGGCTTCTGGAAGAACAAGTGGAATGTACGGATGGAGACATAGGTCTTTGCAAAAAGGGAGATGGGAGCCTGCCAAGGACTGGACCCACAGACGAGGAGTACCTGGTGCATGGACGTACAGGCATCTCTACAAGTTCTGTCAGTATCTGATCTGATAAAGTAGAGTCCGATGGTTTGGCATGTGTCTGATCAGACTATCAGCGTCAGATCCAGTAAAGTTGAAACAGTCTGCACCGATAAGTCAGAATGCTTCTGCATTCTCAATTTTTTGGGATCTGGGGTTGAGACCAAGTCCTTTAGATTTCTCTTTCTAGAGGATTCTGAGGAAAAAAGATTTTGAAGATGAAGACCTTGGTTTAGGCGATTCCGATATGGTTTCTCCAAAGGAAGATGGCAAGAGACCCTTTAAAAATCAGCTTGTTCTTGCGTTCCATAAGAGCATGGGGATTGAAGCCATGGCAAATCAAGCAATCCTTTTGTAAATGAAGATAGCCCAGGCAATAAACACAAAGTGTGTGGGCATTGGAAACTGGCAATTTATGCCAACACATAGATCATTTTTTAAACCCAGCAGGTTTGTCAGCCATAATGAACAATAATGCAAACTACACATGAAACGAATTATATTGAGAAAAGTTAAAGATGATAGACATTTTTTTTTTTTGCCAGAAGAAGAGAAGGTAAGGAAATACCAACAATGGTATGGAAGGGCTACAACAGAGTCATACTGAGAGACAGAGATACTAACGATACTATCTAGGAAGTACCAAGTATTACAGAAAATGTAGGAATATAGTAAATATAAAAATGAGAGAGAAGAAATACTAAGAAGCAATTTGAGAAAGAGAAATACACAAAAACATTTTACATATCCAAGTCATACAGCTTGAGAGAGAGAGATGGCAGATTACATCTGTTATCTTGAAGCAGCAAATGGGATCTGGGGTAGTTGGGGAGGTACATTATGGGTAAGGAAGAAGCTCAAGAGATTTGGTTATCCTAAGCTTTTGCAAAGGCAGAGTCGGATCTGACTGTTCGGATCTGAACCCATTTGTTGAGGATAGAATGAAAACTGACATCAGCTCTTATATTTTATACCCCAAGTACATTTCAAAGATCTATGTTAACACTTCCAAGTAAAAATCGTAAACCATTTGGACTTTGCATACTTGAGAGCCACACCAATGTCTTTCCATTGTTCCTTGGTAAATTGCTTTTTCAGTTTCTCTTCGCAAGCTTTTCTAACCTCCTCTGATTCATTATTAGAGACAATATACACTATTTAATATGCCCTACTAATTATCCTTTTAACAGCTACTTTTGTTCTAGACTCAACTAAATACTTCATCATGGCTGGTCTTTTTTTTGTAGCACTACCCATCCCTCGAGCAATGCAGTCATGCTCTCTGTTTGGTGAAAAGTTAATACACCTGTGTATGTTGTTAGATGTGTATTGTAGTATGTTAAGAATTTTTTTTTGGCAGAGGCTATTATACCTAGTCCACATTCCACATGAGGAAAGAGGACTAACTACAGCTGCTCTGGATCATGGGGAAAGTGCAAAATCTTTCTAGACCACAAAAGGAGTTTGTTCACTTTTGATACTGTAACATGACTATGGTGTTTGAAGAATCCAATATATATGTAGCACTGGGCTGTTTCTATGTCGTCTTTTTGTTTATGCCAAATGGAGGAATATTTGATAGTTTTGGTGGTGTACTGGACTGTATAGTTTTTTTTTCTTAATGCTGAAAACTAGGTTGCATTTAACTAGCCAGTTACTGAGGCTGGAAAGGTCCTGCTCTAAGTGAAGCTTAATAATAGCCTGGGAAGGACCTAATTTCCAAATGAGTGTGTGTTGCTTGTGTAAAGGAGCCTTAGGGAACCCTCTTGGTGATGGAGGCAGCTGATGAGAAGATGGACTCAAACTAAACTTTGAAGCATTTATAGGACAAGATTTATCTGAACTACACAGTTGTTCAGGGTTGATACTGGTTGTTACTACAGAAGTGAGTAGCAAAGCATGGTTGACAAAGATTGCTCCATTCAGGAAGTCTTTATCCATCTTCAGCAGTATATCAATCTATAAATGTATAAAACCGTATTCATGGTACTATAACCTGTCCAAACTCCTGCTGCTGAAGAAGAGAGAATTCTACTTTTGAAAGAGTGAGGCTAGTCAATTGTATGTTAGTGCTTCAGGAAGAGAGTACAGAGATGGGTCTAAAGTCATTTGCGTATTACGCAGTGAAAACGCTAGCTTGACGGAGTCATTCTTGCAGTTTTTACACAATGGTTTGTCTGTAAAACCTTTTCACTCTTTGCTTGGATGATGTTTGGGGTATTTTGCTGGCACCTTAATGTTTGTGTGCATCAGCTGAGTTTTAAACCAAGTGTTTTTAAAGTATTGTCAAACAATCCACCTATGCTATACTAATGAGGTCACAAGTCCAAACATGGCATGCCTACAGCTAGTTGGGTTTGGCTTTATTGGTCTTAATGTGCCCATAAAAAGTTGGAAAGTAAATAAGTAAAATGTAACAGGCATTTAGAAGTCATGTGCCTGAGACTGAGGAAAATCCCTAAGGGGCCATTTGCATATATCCCATGGGCCTTCACTAAAGGATGTTTAAGATTTTACACAGTTAAAGCTAAGTTTGGCTAAGTCTTTCTTGCAATTTTGAATGAATACTTGTCTGTATAAAGCTTGTTCACCCTTTGCTTGCAAATATCAAAAAAAGGGAATAGTCTCCCAACACTAATGGCCTAGAAAGACAGATTGACATATATCTAGTCATCTTCTCATAGGTTCATATGAGCTTACTAGGCTATTGGCCTTGAGGCCCTTATAAGCTCAACCAAGAATTTAGCCCATGTTTAGACAAGTAAGCATCCAGAGCCCCTGTCCAACAGGGACACAGGTGGAATCTCAGGGGTGCATTTTCTGTTTCCCATCCTGATATGTAGGTTGCACTTAAAAAGGGATAATGAGGTACTCTGCTTGATGTGGAGAGGGAGTCTATTCCACAGATGGGTCAGAGTCTCTGGGACACGCATCTGTCCCGCCAACATGTCTTACTGATATCACAGACTAGGTTGAGGTCGCCTGTACAGGCTGCTTGAGTGGAGATTGACTTGCGAATATGCAGCAGTCTCATCAAGGCAGGGTCTGAGATTACTTTGTATGCAGACAGAGGTCACCTCTGTGGAGTCTGTATGAAACTAAATAGAGGGATAGGGCTTTTAGCCTATCTGTGTAGGGTAGGTGTTTGAGGCCCTGGATTCTGCTGGTGAGGAACCTCTCTGGTCTCTCCAGCTGCTGCATGTGCTTTGTGAGGTACAGTAAGGAGGCGTTGTACTCAGTAATTGGTCTTATAAGGGAAGAATACAGGAATGTTATGAATACAGGAATGTTATGACCTCATTGTCCCTGGATGAGATACTCTTACTTATGAGGTGGGCCATGTAGAAAGCTTTCCGTACAATGGAAGCAACATGGTGGTCAAAATTCAGATTGCTATCAACCTGGGTGCCCAAATCCCTCACTACTGACTGTGTACTTAGGACGTTGTTATTAATGTGATAATATGTGGGGACGTCACTCTCCCTAAAGGGGATGATGATGCATTATTTAGCATTCAGCTTGAGGCCATGTTTCTGGCACCAGTCCTTTGTTTGGGTGAGACCCTCTTGGAGGACGTCCACATCACTTGGGGAATTGACAACTGCACCCAGCTTGGAGTCATCTGCAACTTGATCAGCTATAGCCCACTGGTTTTGGCCTGCACCTCAGAGAAGTATATCCTGAATAACAGAGGCCCCAAGACCGAACCCAGGGGTACACCGCTCTTTACAGGTCTACTGCTTCAGGTGGCTTCCCCTATTTTGATTAGGTGGGTTCTATCAGTGAGCCAGTTTGCTACCCATCTGGTAACATATGGATTGATGCCTAGTTGAGAGTTTATCTACTACGCCCACATGGGGAATGCAGTGTGCACAGTCTTCCCCTCATCCATGGCTTTGGTGACTGTCTCAAAGAAGTCGACCAGATTTAAAAGACATGACCTCCCCTTGGCAAAGCCAAACTGCGTGGGATCGAGTGTTTGGAGGTTGCTGATGCACCTGTTAAGGAGGTCTATGATAATCCATTCCATGGCCTTGCAGATCAGGCTAGTTAGGCTAATGGGTCTATAATTTTCTGGATTGGTGGATGCTCCACCTTTGTGTAAAGGGATGACAGTGGCTGTCATCCACTTGGCTGGGGCAAAGCCGGTGCTCAGGCTTTGGTTGAATAGGGTGTCTAATGGTGCTGCAAGTTCATGCCTGAGTTCATGTGGGATGAAGCCTGGGATGTTACTGGGTCCCATGGAGGCTGTATTTTTTGCCTTTGAGAAGGCAGTGATGACCTGTTTTGAAGAGATAAGGGGTGAGGGGGCAGCTACTGGGGATGTCCTGATTGACTGATGGAAGGACAGAGGGAAGACCTTTTTGCTGAATCTGTCAGCTAGTAGATTGGCTGCATCTACAGCATTTGTGTATGTGGTGTCCTTGACCACCAATTCTGAACAGATCTGGGTGCTTCCTTTGAGATTGCAGACATATGTGTAGGCATTATGACTGTCTCTAGTTGATGTGGCCAATTTGGACTCAAAGTTAGCTTTAGAGAATTTCACTAGTTCTCTTATTTCCTTGTTCAGGCTAAGGAGAGAAAGTTTCCAATTGGGTACCTGCTCCTTCTTGGTCCTGGACAGCAATGTTTTCCTTTTGTTATATAGTTTATTTATTGAAGTTGTCCACCACACAGGTTTACTCTTCCTTGCGGAGGATGATTTTGTCCTGTCAGGTATTCCTGATTCCATGCGTCTGTATAAATGCTTGAATAGTACTTTGGTGTAGACTTTGACATTGGTGTCAGTTTCTACAGTGGGGGAGGGGGCTGTGAAGCTGTTCATACCTTCTCTCAGGAGGTTGTAATCAGCTTTGTAGAAGTTTTTTTTTTTTGTTTGACCCTAGCTAGAGCGGGGTCAAGGGAGATGGTGACTTCAAAAGTGACCGCTTTATGGTTGAATCTTATCAGGGAAGATGACGGCGTAGGGGTGCTGCAGTGCTTACTCATGTTGGTTAATACCAAGGCCAAGATATTATCACCTCTTGTGGGGGTATCGCCTAGCTGTTCCAAGGCATTTGCACTGATAAAAATAGAGGAATCTCTGGGCATTTTTGCTCTGGCGTGAGTAGTTTTTCCAGTCTATGGTTGGGTAATTAAAGTCATTAAGGATCAGGGTAAAGGGTTGAATCCTGATAGATTTGAAAACATCCAGATAACTGGAGTGGGCATCGAGTCACATTTGGGGGCCTGTAGCTAGCTATTATTTGAATACCGGTCTTGTCAATGGTAACTGCACCTGGTGTGTCTACTATGCATCATACTGTTTGACCAGCCTCAAGGTGTGTATGTGTCTTAATATATATTGAAACTCCACCTCCTTTGGCTTTGCTGTCCACATTTTGGGGTCTGAATGTATGATAGGATGAGTAACCAGGTAAAGTTGGAGTGCTCTCCACAGCTCTGAACCAGGTTTCTGTGACTGCACAGATGTCAGCATCTTCCAGGGTTAAGAATGCTTACAATGAGTGCAATTTCATGTTTAGACTCCTAGCGTTCAGCAGCATGACCTTTAATTTGCCTTTTTGTTGAAATTTTTATGTTGATAGTATTGACCTCCTGACTTTTCCTAAAAAAGGCACTATAGTGGAGACAAGGACCTTTGCCAGAAACCTGAAGCCCAAGCGAGACAGATGCAGGCCATCTCTAGCAAAGCATGGCGGTCTGTCGATCATATCTTCCAAGGTTGTCAGGCACTGGATCTCCCTGGAAAGACACCAGAAACTAAGCCAGTTATTAAAGTCAATAATTTTCTGTTTGTATTGAGGCATCATTCTGGGTGACAGTAGAATATTGCTTAAGGCTAGGGGGCATACATGCCTAGGACACATTCAGTGAGCTCAATATTGTCTTTCGTCATATAGTCCAGGGAGGTATGTCTCAAGTCATTCATACCAACATGGACTATGACAGTTACAACAGTACCTGTTGTGGAGAGACTTGAGTACACGTGACATGGTGGATTCTGGCACCTGACAAACAACTAACCATGACTTTCTCCTTATCCAGCCTGTTGAGATGCACATCTGTGTGTCTCACAATGGAGTCTCCTATGACTAATATGTTGGGTTTATGGTTAGGCCTTAGTGGTTGCGAGACACTGGTGTGTGGACTATGTATGGTATGTGGTGTGGAGGGCTGTGGAGTTCTCATGTGTTTTTGCCTGAGGTCTCCTTTGTATGGGTTTGTTTTTAAGAACCTTCGCATATGTAGGTGTGTGTTGTGCGTGGTGTTTGAGGTGTAGTGATTGTGTTGACAGCCTTCTCAGTGCCAGATATATTGGCTTGTGAGGGAGAGAGCACAGACTCTTTCTTCTTTATGCAATTGCGTCTCTCACAAACTGTGTTCCCAGGTGGTGGTAGTAGATGATTGTCCGTGCACATGAGGCAGTTGCTACACTGTGTCAGCATGCCCATATCAACCCGGCTGGCAGGAGGAACCACAGGAAATTGTCCATTCATATCTGTCAGAATCTGAGGGAGAGAGGCCAAAGAGAGCTAAGAGGTAGGCCTAAAGCCCAGGTGCTTAAACCAAAACTAAGAGGCTTAGAATAACACTTAAAATTTAAACAGGCTAAAAACAAGCAGTAATAAATCCAGCAGAAAAGATGCAACTGAACACTTTAGAGAACAAGTAGCAAAAAAACCAAGATGAAGTGATACAGTAGGAGGAGGAAACACAAATACTGTAAATGCAGCTGAACATATATATATATATATATATATATATATATATATATATATATATATTTTTTTTTTTTTCCCCCCAGTAAAGTGGAAAGGGAGAAAGGAGATTATTCAAGGTTAAGAAACTAAGGGGGAAGGCCTTTCCACATGTTCTCTCTGTATTAGGTTCATAGGTGTGTACTAGGCTAATGACCCTGGGGCCTTTGCAAGCCTAGCCCACAGAAGTATTGTGGCATTGTGTCGTCCGTCATTAGTTCCTAGTGCCTTTATCAAGTAGAACCACTGGATTGATCCCCGGGGTGAACTTTCTACTTCCCATCCACTCATCAAGATTTCGCTTGAAGAGGGCTAGAGAGGTGCTCTGCTTGACACGTATGGGAAGTCTATTTCAGAGCATGGGTAGTCTCTGGGTTATGAACCTGTCCCTCCAGCATGTTCTATTGACTGTGGTAATGAGGCTGAGGTCTCTGGAGCATGTGGTGCGGAGGGATTGGGATTTCTTCAGATGTAGCATTTCTAATAGAGCTGGGTCAGACATGGCTTTGTAAGTCAAATACAGATTGTCTCTTAGTAGACGATATGAGACAGAGAATTGCTGGAGTTTTTCTGAGTCTGTCCATGTAGGACATGTGTTTAAGGCCTAGGATCCTCTTTGCGAGATACTTTTGTGGCCTCTCCAGCTGTTGCAGGTGTCTAGTGAGGTACATGACAAATGGGGCATTATACTCCATGACTGGTCTAATGAGCGAAGCTTAGAGAGAAATGATGACCTCTTTCTTCCTGGATGCAAAACCCTTGGTAATGAGATGTGCCACATAGAAAGACTTTCTGACCACAATGGCAATGTGGTGGTCGAAGGAGAGGTTGCTGTCAACCTGTGTTCCCAGATCTCTTATAACGCCTTCAGTGCTCCGTGAGCTCCCATCAATGTGGTAATTAGTGGGAACTGAGTTTATCCCAAAGGGGGTGACGACACATTTTTTGGCATTAAGCTTAAGGCCATGGTTTCAACACCAGTCATTGGTCTCAGTGAGGCCTTTCTGTAGGATGTCTGCATCACTTGGGGAGTTAATAATGGCTCCCAGCTTCCAGTCGTCTGCGAATTTGGTCAGCCAGAGTCCCTCCATGTTGGCCTGGACTTCTGAGAAGTACATGCCAAACAGGAGAGGACCCAGGACCAATCCCTGTGGGACTCCACCAGTGACTGGTTGGCAGTCTGACTTGGAGTCTGCTACTTTCACACTGTGGGTTCTATCTGTGAGTCAATTTGCAACCCACCTAATGATACAGGGGTTGATGCCTAGTTTGCAGAGTTTATTAATAATAACTGTAGAATGAGCTAATGACACTGGACTGGGATGAATGTCTCAGATCAAATTTACACTAGGAGCGGGCAACTGCACAGCTACCAAGTATAAGAACAAGACACCAATACGGAGTGAGGGTGGAAAACTATGCTACAGCTACTAGCTACACAATTCTAGGCAGAAAACACTACAGAAATGTTTAACGCAGCAAAAAAACAGCAGTGAGACACTAAATGAAAGTTTTCAACAGATAATGGAGCAAGGAGACCCTAGAGAATGCTTTTAATTGCAAACAAATCAGTTATAGGATACACTCCTTGGCAGGAAATCAGAACAAACAAATACTTAAATAGCAACAACTTCCAGTTAATACCGTTCACACAGTGAAACTAGCTAAAAAAAGCTTTACAAACAGTGCGACTTTTCAGAAAACAGGTACTGAGAGTTAAAATAATTCCATTATTCCATTATTCTGACATGTCTACCACTGTTAAATTTTTAATCCCACTCACAATACCTGTTTTCTGAAAAGTCATTATGTTTTCCTGACTAGTCCTTGTACTATATGTGATTTACTTTTAAACAATGAAATATTATTAACTGTTAGGCTTTTGTATGTAGTTTGAGGGCATCATAATTCATCACAAAGCTTCATTTCCTAGCACCAGTAATCTATGTAATATTTTAATATTGTAAAAACACTACTAGATTTAGCACTACCAGATACCTTCTGGGCAATATAAACCCTACACGGCTCGCTAAAACTGTGTTCACGTCCCAGCATGACATGCACACAATAGTACACTGATTTCTATTCAGTAAGCAGCTCTGCACAATGTGTAGAGCCATGTAAATGTGGTAAACATTGTGTCAAACTAACTACTGCATAAGCAGCTGAACTGTATGCTAATCAACAAATTCAAGGTAGAGGAGCTATTCAAAAAGTTATGAAGCAATCGTAAACTTGGTGTAGCCTTTTGTCTTGCATTCCAAAATCTACTGGAATACAGCCACGTTGGGGGTTGCTGCTGCTCTTCTGCATGTACATGTGTAATAGGCTCAAGTCTACACTCTTGCTAGACCTCTGCATGTACATGTGCAATAGGCTCAAGTCTATGCTGCTGCTGATGCTGCTAGACCTCTGCATGTACATGTGCAATAGGCTCAAGTCTATGCTGCTGCTAGACCACAGGCAATGAGGAGAAAGTTATTTAGACCTGGTTCAACTTTCCCTGATCAGCATAATGTAGAAATAGTAGTGTGATACAGGATGGATAGAGACAGTCCAGCAATTTTGCAACATTTGTCACCCTCATCTGAAAGCAAGGGGCACCAATACCTGTGGAAACCAAGGTATGGGTCGCACTTAGAATATTAGCTACAAAAATCTTTCAAAGACCCACAGAGCACACGCTGGGGGTGTCACAGGTATCAGCATCCAGGATACTACACCAATTCCTGAATGCTATGCTACAGCATCCCAATGGCTATATATATTTCCCCCCACCCCTGAGGACAAAGCTAGAACTATGTAGGAATTCTACCCCATAGCACACTTTCCTGAAGTCTTGGGTGCCACAGACAGCACGCACTTTCAGATCAAAGCACCACTCGGGGAACAGGGAAGGGTCTACTTCAACAGAAAGGAGTTTCGCCACATTAACTGCCAGGTCATGTGTAATGCTAAGGGAATCACCCTGAATGTGTGTGCTGGCAACCCCATCAGTTACCATGACTCTCTTAACTAGCACACCTCACAGCTTTACTAGAGGTTTTCCAGGGGTGATGTCCCACAAGGCTATTTACTGTGGGATGCATTCAAACCATGGCTGATGACATCCATCAGAAATGCGCACACACACACGTGCGCGCACAACACACACACACACACACACACACACACCCACAAAAACTTGTCTAATGTTTACATATATATGAATTAGATTGGTTTCTTTCACAGTTATAACTTCAGACCAAATCTAAATAATGTACAAAGTTTTCTTGTTTAACTTATTTGAAAAAATTATAGTCAAGATATTTGTTTTCCTCTTGAAGAAAAAAATAATAAAAAATCTTTTGAGCAAAAAAAGAAAAAATACACACACACACACACATACACACACACACACAGAGGAACACTGTAATAAGGCACATGCCCAAGTAAGAAAGTTATACCGCTCAACTGCCCAGATTTTCACAGAATGTCAAGATTTTTGCCTTATATTTTTGGTCTGTTTCTCATAAAATTTTGGATTTTTGTGGCAAACCAATGAGGACTGAATTCACTAAATAACGACAGGCATTTGAGTTTCAAACTTCATATCCTTCAGAAAACACATGGTAACACAAGACCTTTTATTCTAGCAACTTTATAAGAGTAATATTTAAAATCTATCCCTATTTTTAGGGCTTTGACCCCCTCCCCCAAATTATTTTTGACGTTGCCCAGATTTTTTGTGTTAAGAGGTTGATAACTATGCAGGGTGTGTGTTCTGGCTGTTGAAAGTCACAGTTTCAAATTGGGGGGGGGGTCTCTGCAGTACTTGTGCTGAAATTACCACAATCTGTACTATCCTACAAAATATCATCCTGCAAAACAGCTGCAAAAAGAACACTAAGGGCTAGCAGCAAACATTCCACTACCACTAGTAGCAAGGTCATCACATCCACATGCAGATGAGGAATCGGGGGGACCCCAAGTTGATATGGGTGTAGGTAAACGTAGGCATTCATAAGATGCCTTCACCCAGGCCAAGAGGCATAGAACAGTGCACATGCAAGGGGTACCCCTTTCATCTTATGTACATACATACAGTAAAATTGATGCTAGGCAACGCTCACAACCTCTACTTTCCCATGTAATGTCGATTCTAGGCAACGCTCACAACCTCTATTTTCCCATGTAATGGCTGTGTACTGCTAGCATCAGACAGAACCAAATGACAACAGTTGAAACTGTAACAGAAAACTAAATGTTTAATACGAATGAATGACAGATATCTGCCTGTTATTTGTAAATATAGCCAAGTAGAATGCAAGTTGTCCAGCAATGCCATCAATATCTGACACAGCTGAATCTGTAACATATACTTATGCAGCTTACTAAATAACCTGGCCCATGCAAGTGAAATACCCACTACAGAAATAGCATTCCAAAACGTGTTTTATCCATACACTCCCAAAAGTGGAGCAATAAGCATGTTTGACGGCAGTCTCCTCCCCTTCTACTTCCCTAGCTACACAATTACCTTTCAGTGTAGATTCAGCCCTGTGAGCACTCTGAAGATGTCAATGAGGTGTGAACTCATAAAATTGCTGAATACCAATCTTTTGACTTTGTGCAGCAGATGTAGGCACAGCTTCTACGCCATTGTTAGGTGCTAATGGCTTGCAGCCGTGAATGATAACTCTGATTGAAGCAAAACACAGTAATGCAGACACCCTTCAGTGAAGTGGGTATGTCATGGAGAACACACTTACAAAGTGTGGAACTAACTGCAGTGAGCTTTTAAACAAAACCAAACACCCCACATGTGTATTTCCTTGGAATAATAGCAAGTTTCCTGCCTTTACTTAAAACTGTTGTTGACAGCCATGTCTTTGTATCACTGAATGAAAAATGAGAGCATATGCAGTAGAGATTGCATGTCTAATAGCAAAAAAGAGATTAGGGAATGATTTCCAGAATATAAAGAAAATGCAGATCTGAAGTTTTACAAACATATTCATAAA
The DNA here is from genome assembly GCF_019279795.1 of Protopterus annectens. Classification (NCBI taxonomy): domain Eukaryota; kingdom Metazoa; phylum Chordata; order Ceratodontiformes; family Protopteridae; genus Protopterus; species Protopterus annectens. The sequence continues at coordinate 1,045,639,510 of NC_056739.1, read as the reverse complement.
TGATGTATGGTAACTCATTCCACTAAACTGTGTACACATTTACGATCAACTCAGCATGTCCAACTTTATGAACTATTACTGGATATAAAAGGTTAATTGCTTATATGAACATTATTTGATTGATACTGCAAAGCTTGTTTTAAAGCTGGGTCTGTGGCAAAGCGAAATAACTCACTACAACTGTATTGTGTAGTCTGGTTGTTCAAATCCAAATCAGACCGGTCTAATTGTTTAACCTTTGTTTCCCTTCTTTTTATCCATTTTTTTCCATATGCACAGAATGTGGCATAAAGCAAACATGGTTAGTTGCTTAAAATTGAAAATTTTACTTCAGTTGTCTAAGTGCAAACACGCTTAGCAGCATTGTGCAGCATACAGCAACATGGACAGTAATTACTGCAGAAATTCCACCTGTTACTCAACTGTCTCTGTGGCACATGGTGTAAATATGCCGAGCTAACAAAGAAAATATAGGTAAAGTGGGGTTGGAGTCCCACAGACGCTGAGGCATGGATTTTAATGGAGGAAAAATACAGGCCCTTGTGAAGCATCTCAGTTAAGTATTGTAAAATCTGAGGTAAATTGGGTGCTGCTGTGCTCATCCCTTGAGATTGGTTCCAGGCACAGAATCTTTTTCATTTTTCAGCATAAGATTTTCTAGTACTAGGCCTCCTTGCCTCTAAGATGACATCCATCACAGGTTTGCTGAGGGATAGTAAAGGAGAGTTTATGTAATTAGCCAGGCTGCAAGGTTCAGTGTTGGAAGCTGAGGGTGCAGAATCTGGTTCTCCTGCTGAGACAGCAGGGAAGGAAACTGAGGCAGGTGCCATGGAGATAACCATGACACAGTGCGCAGGTGGGGGTACCAGTGTTGGCGCGGCCAGTCTGGAGCAATCAAAATCATCCTTGGTTTGTTCTGTTTGACTTTTAGTAGTACTTTGGAGAGCAGAGGCATAGGGGAGAAGGCATAGACTGATAGAATTTTCCAGCTGAAGGAGAGAGCATCCACTTTCAAGGCTTGTTTGTGGGGAGTCCTTGTGCAAAATTTGTCCAATTGGTAGTTCTGGGGAGAGGCAAACGGGTCTATATCTGTGCTCCCCCATTTGCTTGTCAACATGTTGAAAATCCTTGGCTCCAGTTTCCACTCGTGTGGGTCCATGAGGTTTCTGCTTAGTCCATCTGCCAGTATATTTAATTTTCCTGGCAGGAATTGAGCTTGTAGGTGCATTTGGTAGCTCAAGGCTGTGTTCCACAATGCCATGGCTAGTCTGCAGAGGGGGTAAAAATGTGTACCCCCCTACTTGTTTATGTACCACATAACCGTGGTGTTGTCGATCTTTACCATTAGTTGTCCTGGAAGAATCTAGTCCTTGAAAGCTGTCAGAGCATTCTGTACAGCTAACATTGCTTTTTGACTGATATGAAGGTGGATTTGACATGGGTTCCATTTGCCCTGAATGCACTTCCCTGCCAGCTGAGCCCCCCATGCATAGTCTGATGCATCTGTTGCTAGGGTTTGGGCAGCAGGGGTTGGTGTGAAAGGTAGCCCCTTGTTTTGGTGGCAGGCCTCTGCCCACCAAAGGAACTCTAGGCGTAGGCAAGGTATGACACTAGTCTGCCAGCTGAGCCCCCCATGCATAGTCTGATGCATCTGTTGTTGGGTTTGGGCAGCAGGGGTTGGTGTGAAAGGTAGCCCCTTGTTTTGGTGGCAGGCCTCTGCCCACCAAAGGAACTCTAGGTGTAGGCAAGGTATGACACTAGTCATTTTTTCTAGGCTGTGAGAATGTTGACTCCATAGGCTTTTTAGATACCACTGTAGATTCCTCATATGCAGGCTTGCATATGGAATTAGAAGAATGCAGGAGGCCATGAACCCCAAGGCTTGCAGTATTTGTCTTGCAGATAGCAGGGTTTTTGTGGCCACTTGTTTGAAGTAGGTTGTCAAATGAATTTGCTTTTCTGGCATGAGGTAAGCCATCTGGGAGGTTGTATTCAAGCTTGCTCCCAGGAATGTAATTTGTTGACAGGGTACCAGTTGTGATTTCTTTTCGTTTATGGTGTACCCCAGACAAGTTAGAACCCTTTTTACAAAGGCCAGATGATTTAAAAGTATGTCCTGGCTTTCTGCCTGAATTAGACAATCGTCCAGGTATGGGTATATTTGAATACTTCTTTGCCTGCAAAATGCAATAACTGGAGCTAGGCACTTTGAGAATACCCTGGCCACAGTAGATAAGCCAAAGGGCAATACAGAGAACTGATGGTGCATGTAGCCTGCTTTGAAGCGTAGGTATCTTCTGCAAGATTCCCTGATTGGGATGTACAGGTATGCTTCTTTCAAATCTAGTGTTGCCAACCAGGCATCCTTGCCTAGCATAGGAAGTAATTGGTGAAGAGTCAGCATCTTGAATTTTGGAATCTCCAAAAAGGTGTTTAGAGTAGACCGGTCCAGGATAGGATGCCAGGATTTGTCTTTTTTTGGGTGCCAGGAAAAGTCTCGAGTAGAAACCTTGTCCCTTTTCCTCTTCTGGTGCCAGATGAATAGCTCCCATGCTTAAGAGAGAGAACGTACTTGTTTTTGGTCCTCTGCCCACTGATTGGGTGTAGGTCCAGCCACCCACTTGGTGTCGGCAACGTGCGGAAGTGAAATCTGTATCCCTGGGACACTATATTTAAAACCCATTTGTCCAGGGTAATGAGTTCCCAGTTCTTTGCATGAAGAGAAATTTTCCCCCCAAAGGGGCAGTCAGAAGATAAGTGCTTGGAAATTTTAAAAGGAAGTCATTGAGACCGTTTACCATGGGGGGGGGGTCTTATTATTCCCAGACTTGGAAGTGGAGGCCCCCCACTGCTTAGTTTTGTGAGTCCCCTGGGACTGAAAACCAGGGGTTTTTGCTGTGTCTGGGTTTGGCTTGTGAAGACCTGGAAGGGGCTGGAAAGGACCAATCCTTAGAGGGCCAGTGCCTACTAAATCTAGGAGGCTGAACTTGTAAAAAAATTTTTTAACAGTTTGCATAGATTTAGCTTTATCTTCCATCTTTTTAAGAACTTCTTCAGCCTTGTTGCCAAACAGGCGGTCCTGATCTAAAGGAGCATCCATCAATTTAGCTTTAACATGATCAGGCAAAGATTGCTCCTTAAGCCAAGCATGCTTTCTAAAGCACAGACCCAGTAACAGCAGCCCTGCAAGAGGCCTCTAATGAATCAAAGCCACATTGCAAAGTAGGTTTTCCAACTTGTTCAGCAGAATGCATTAAATCCTGTAAGTCTTTATTTTCCACACAGTTAGGAATCAACATCATTTTCTGTTTAAGCAGTCCAATAACATGTTGCTGATATTTTAACATATGAAATTGGCAGTTTAAAGCTCTAATGGCTAAGGCTGCTTAAGTGTAAACCTTTTTACCACATCTATCATGCGCCCCATCAGAAGGGGTAGGATTTTTAGCAGTAGAAGTCTTAATGCCCTTGGGCCCCTGTGAAATAGTCACTGGATCTGCAATAGGATTTTTGAAAAGGAACTTGTGGGACTCAGAGACCTTGTCGTATCTGTCAGATTTACTGGGAGCAAGAGGCAGGGAATCAGGGGCCAAACTGGATTCCGAGAAAGCATCATCAACAATGTCTAGTAAAGGAGGAATAGCCAAAGGCCTATGCTGAAGGAGAAGGAAATCCCTAAGCCTCTTTTTTGAATCAGAAAATGAATGGCTTTCCCAGTGGAAATGCTCCCTTAGAGTATGTAAGGTTTCCCCAAAAGAAAAATCCTCAGGAAGGGAAGTGGAGGGAATAGAGTCCTCTTCATCAGAATCCTCATAAGTAGGTAAGGACAAATCCAGGTCATCATAAGAGTCGGAAAGAACAGAATCCTGATCAAAAGATTCATAATCAACCTCAGTCCTAGGCCTCTTAGAAGGGGGGGGGGGGTTGGCTACCCCTGATTAGAGTTATTACATCTTCAACCATTCTTATCATTTGTTTTTTAGGCATAGAGACCAGAGCATGTGGCCTGGGTGTCTTTTTTTAGACATGGATCGAGATTTAAGCCTTAGTAATGAAGGAGGCGTCGATTTAATATGCAAGTCCATAGGCTTGAATACACCCTCAGAAGCCGGTGCCTGCACAGTGGCTCCGGACCCATCCAAGGTAGAGACATCCGCGGGTTCCATAGTTGAAGCATCTTGTGGCATACCGGACTCCGAATGGGTCTCAGTAGAGGCCTGCGAATCAGAAGTAACAGGTATCAGGGGCTGCGAAAGCGCCTCACTGAGTACCGGCGAACTGGCGACTGGCTTAGGAGAAGCATCGTTGGCAGTTTTGGACCTCGGCGGCCTGTCTCTGTCTTTATCTTTGCGTTTTTTCGGAATCCCGGTAGTTGGATGGCTAACCGACAACATTTCTGGACAATTCAACCGAGAACCTAAATATTTAGAGGCAAAAATATACTGACGATGGATAGTGCGTTGATTAAATAAAGCACAAAACCGACAGCAAGGTATGTTGTGGTCAGGGCCTAGGCAAGGAACACAGTAGGAATGAAAATCTTTATGAGGTATTTGCTTTCCACAAGTAATGCAATTAATAACTTTTACTGACATCAGTAAGGAGCAAGAAAAAGTTTCCCCAACAGGGTACTTAGCTTTTAGTTGAAGACTTTGGTTCTGAAACTCGAAAACCAAAATTTCAGGAGTCTGCCGACCGGCACTTGCAAACTGCTTCTGCTTCGGGCACTGCACAGCAAGAAAGACTGATGTAATGGTGTCAGCTGCATGTTTTATACCCCTGACGACCTGACGTCATGAAAGAAGGGACAGCAACCGACGCAGGACCCAAGACTTTGTTAATCAGGCCGACTGAGGACAACCTGCAAGCAGATTACCCAAAGACTGCAACAGTGAAACACGAAGAACATCAACCATGGCATTTATGGGAATCACTTTCATCAAGTATTGTCTATCTGCTGGGGCACTTAGTATTTTATCTGGAAGTTTTGGTAAAGGTTTCATGGAGTCCGGTTCCTTCCACACCCTGCAGGAGACTAGATCTGTAAGCACATTTGCAAGGTGGGGAAACCCATGATGTAGATAGGCCAGACCCGAAGGCTTCCAAAAACACCAAATCCTCCTGTGAAGGGGTTTGTGAAGACCAGCCATCTTTCTGATGAAAGATCGGGTCAGAGCCATGAAAGCTCACTTCAGCGAATGGCATTTTACATCGAAAATGCCATTCAACAAACTGTTATTTGTGAGATCACAGTACAGTGAAGATCGGAAAATTTGCCATTTCCTCACTGTAGTGTGATCTTGGAGTTGGCATATATAATTAGCAGGGGGGTGTGGGGGCACAGCTCCCCACAAAAGTGAGTTCGATGAACAGCATTTTCGATGTGAAAGCCGTTCGCTGAACTGACTTTTTGTGGTTCTAATATAGACCTTCACCATCATCAAAGTCAGTGTCTTCTGTGAAGGATTCCTGTGAGGAATTCCTGTGAGGAATGTGGGTGCCTCCTCTTCCACATTCTCTTCCACAAGACCTCCCTCAGTGGGATGTTCCAGGAAGTTATCAGAAGAGAGGGGGCGCTTCCTTGATGGAGCTGTTTGGAAGCTCTTCTGGGCTGGCTGTCCCTGAGGTGTAGGATGTGAAGGCTCAGACACAGGATCCAGAGAAGGAATAGGTTATGGATCCAAAGAAGGGACAGTCGACACCACTCTTGACTGGGAGAAGACCCTCTCTCCACCAATTCGAAGGCAGAGAGACCGAGATAAACTAAGGACAATCCCTCCAGAGCCAAGGCTCCTGGAGTGGACAATCCTAGAGTCTCCATAATCCCCTGCTCCGTGGGAGGAGTCAGAGATGCAGTATCAAGCACCAAAGCTGCAAGAGAAAGCAACAGCTCCAAAAACTTTGGAGTCAAAGTCAACCCCTTGGGTCCAATGCCAATGCTTCAGTTCTAAGAACAGTCATGCTCCAGTAGAGCTGGAGCCATTTGGGTCAGAGAAGGAAGTAGGGGTCAAAGTTGGAAGAACTTTTGGATCGGATGTATCGAATCTCGGAGCTTTTGGATCCATGGACTCCAAAACGGATGGTCGGATCCAAGAAGGAGTAATTACATGTAGAAATGCAGGTTGACAAGTCACAGATCTGGTGGGAGATGGCACTGGCAAACCCCAATCTGGATCTGTGTTCTGAGAAATTTCCAAGTCATCCTATCCACCTCCACTTCGGGAAGACCTAAATGTAGAGGATGTGGAGGGTGACCTGGAGGACTTCTTAGGAATCTCTTGAAAGAGAGGAGACCACCACGTTGGAGACCACTATTCCAGTGAAAACCTAAGAACATGGAGCCGAGGTGATGGAGCCACAGACTGTTTAGGATCAGAAGGCTTCAGATCAGAAATTTTCAGAACCTTTTTAGGAAGTTCTGATGAAGATGACTCTGGAGGGGTCTGAGCAGGAGATCGCCTACAGTGCTCCTTGGGCTCCTTCAATTTCTGAGAGGGGGTATGCGCCCATGAAGAAGTACCTGAGGAGGAAGCTGAAGCAAGGAGGAGACCTTTTAAAATAAGGTTGTTCCACTGATTGCTGATATCTCTCGCAGTGAAAGCAGCACAAATGAAACAAGGATTGCCTACATGTGCTGGGCCTAAACAGTAAATGCACTTATTGTGGGCATTAGAATTGGGGATCTTATGCCCAGAGGAATTGCTTAAAATCCAGTAGGTTTGTCAGCCATATCAGAAAAAAAAGGATGAGACAGTAAAAGACTTTTTTTTTAATAGAAGAGGAAAAAGGGGGGAAAGGCTACCAACAATGGCAGTTAAGAAATATACCTACAGGTATACAAAGTAGAGAAAGAAAACACTACCAACGATGGTATACAAGAGAGTTACCGAAAAAAAAAAGTTTGGTAGCAATGAATAGGGTAAGGAGGGAATATATAGAGAAATATATAAAAAAAATTTAGGCATAAAGATCAAAAATACACTCACAACTCAAAGGAGCTTGAGAAGTCACAATCCTAACCATCTTGAAGAGTGGCAAACAATATCTGAAGTACTGTAATGATCAGGGGACCCGTGGTAGTGGTGCCGTGGTAGTGTTGTCGCCTCACAGCAAGACATTGCCGCGTTCGATTCTCAGCTACAGCGTCTTCTTTGTGGAGGCATGCGTGTATGGGCGTTCCTTCGTTGAAGGTTGTGCATCAGGGCTGGTAACTCCGCACGTAAAAATCCACTACCAAACATTAGCGGACCGGAGTTCCGCTGTGGTGACCCCTAACCGGGATAAGCTAAAAGACACAACAGCAACAACAACTGTAATGATCAGGGGCATTATGGGTAAAGGAAGAGCTTGATATTTGGATGCCAGTATCTGTAGAAAGTGGCAGAGTCAGGATCAGGTGGTTGGATTCGAACCCCATTCATTGAGGAACAAATGAAAATGACAACGTCAGATTAAATTATTTGTACTGACATCCATCCCCACAACATATTTATCCAGCCTTGTTCTGCTTCTCATAAGCCTGTTGTTCCTCTCCTAACCCTTCTGTACCCCTATGTCAGTTACTTCATGCTGCAGAGTAAGGCAGCTTAGTAATCAGAACAGATCAAAAACATCTCCATGAATGTTAAAGAACACCAAACATTGGAATGTGTATGTTCGCCTCTCCTTGTATGCACCCCTTCGCTCCCACCACTCTTTACGGGTGTGTATCTATGAGTGTACAGGTCATCTTGCGGTTTCTGCACACTGACATGACTCTGTTGATGGATAATACAAAACATGTTACTTAAGATTCACTAGATAATCAGTGCTCCTGTAATGAGCAAAGTTTCAGTACCTGCTGTTGGATTGCCTTTGTGCCATGTTCACGTGATGATGGATGAAATGTTAATCTAACATGATGCGGAAAACTACAGTTGTGTACACTTACAATAAATGTATATGTTAGAGTGTATTCACTGTTGCAGCCATCACATTTGGGTTATCTGCTTACAGTAGCCCTCAGTCGGCCTGATTATCAAACTCTTGGGTCCTGCGTCGGTTGCGGTCTCATCTTCCATGACGTCAGGTAGTCAGGGCTATAAAGCATGCAGCCGATGCCATTACATCAGTTTTTCTTGCCCCAGATGTCAGGTGCCCTCCTAATGGGAAGCAATTAAATACATATACAAGGTTATACCTCCAACAAAAAAGCAAATACACCAAAAAGCTTTTAAGCATAGTAAAAAGGAATAGAGGTATAGCCAAAAGAAGTAAGGGGGCTGGAGGGAGGGTAACCAGGACTGCAACAGTGAATACACTCTAACATCTACATTTATGGCAAGTGTACACAACTGCACTATGTTCTTCATGTTTCACTGTTGCAGTCATCACTTTTGGGTAGATTCCCAAAGCTAAGGATGGGAGGAGGAATTTAGATAGCATTAAGACCAGGTATAAGGCCCTGCAAGACTGCAGTGGCAAAACCAGCGCTGGATTTAGAGAAAATTGGCAAATGGTAATGCTTGGTGAAAGTATGTACAGAACTCCAGGTAGCAGCTTTTAGGATGTCCCTGGTAGGGACACCTCTGAGGAAGGCTGTAGAGGTAGATGCAGCCCTGGCTGAATGTGGTCTTATCCCCCGTGGGATAGGTTTTCCATGGTGCTTATAGCAAAAATGAATGCAATGGCCTATCCATTTAGAAATGATTTGCCTTGAAATGGCCTTCCCCCTCTGCCCCTGCAGCAAATGCCACCAGCAGCTGTTCAGATTTCCTGAGAGGTTTAGTCCTGTCCAAGTAAAATCTAAGCTGTCTGTGCAAATCTAAGGAGTGCAGTATCCGTTCCCCTTTGTTCTGTGGATTAGAAAAGAAGGTTCATAGGTTGGCACTAGGCTATCGGCCCTAGGGCCTATACAAGCCTAGCCATAAAAATTCCCCTGCAAATGAATGGACTGATTAAGAGCCACACTGGATACTACGTTGGGCATGAAGGAGGGATTGGTCCTGAGGGACACCCTGTCCGCATGAAAGATGATGAAAGGCTCCACTGTCATAAGGGCCTGTAATTCAGACACCCTTTTTGCTGAAGTGATGGCTAAAAGGAAGGCTGTTTTCCAAGAAAGGAATTTCAACTCTGCATTTGCAGCTGGCTCAAGTTTTTCCAATACAAAGTTAAGGTCCCAGGCTGGAGTAGGGGCTCTCCTGGGTGGTCTTAAGTGTTTGGCCCCTCTGAGGAACTGCTTGAGCAGTGGATGAGAGGAGAGGGGTGGTTCTGTGCTGTAATGGGCTGAAATGGCTGAGGCAATGAATTTTGATGGAGGAAAAGGAAAGGCCCTTGTGAATCAACTCAGTTAAGTACTGCAGAATCTGAAGTAAATTGGGCGCTGCTGTGCTCATCCCCTGAGTTTGGTTCCAGGAACAGAATCTTATCCATTTTTCAGCTTATGATTTTCTAGTACTAGACCTCCTTGCCTCTAGAATGATATCCAACACTTGTTTACTGAGGAATGGTAATAGAGAAATCAGGTAATTAGCCAGGCTGCCAGGTTCAGGGTTTGAAGCTGAGGGTGCAGAATCTGGCCCTTCTTCTGGGATAGCAGGGTAGGGGTCTGAGGCAGGTGCCACGGTGCCAGCAGTGACACACTGCGCAAAAGGGGGTACCAATGTTGGCTTGTCTGGTGCAATCAGTATCATCCTTGTTTTTTCCTGTTTGATCTTTAGTAGTACCTTGGAGAGGAGAGGCTGAGGAAGAAAGGCATAAACTGATAGATTTTTCCAGGTGAAGGACAGGGCATCCACTTTCCAAGCTTGTTTGTGGGGAGTCCTTATGCAACATTTGTCCAACTGAGTAGTTCTGGGAGGAGGCAAACAGGTCTATCACTGGGCTTCCCCATTTCTTTATCAACATGTTGAATGTCTTTGGTTCCCAGTTTCCACTCGTGTGGGTCCAAGAGATTTCTGCTTAGATCGTCTGCCAGTGTATTTAGCTTTCCTGTCAGGAATTGAGCCTGTAGGTACACTTGGTAGCTCAAGGCTGTGTTCCACAGAGCCATGGCTAGTCTGCAGAGAGGGTATGAGTGGGTTCCCCCCTGCTTGTTTATGTACTACATAACAGTGGTGCTGTCCGTCTTTACCATTAATTGTCCTGGAAGAATGTGGTCCTTGAAGGCTGTCAGAGCATTCTGTACAGCTAACATTTCTTTTTGATTGATATGCAGGTGCATTTGACTTGGGTTCCATTTGCCCTGACTGCACCTCCCTGCCAAGTGAGCCCCCCATGCATAGTCTGATGTGTCTATTGTTAGGGTTTGGGGGGGCAGGGGGTAGGGTGAATGACAGTCCCTTGTTTTGGTGGCATGCCTCTGCCCACCAAAGGAACTCTAACTGTAGGCAAGGTATGATAGGAATCATTGCTTCTAGATCCTGAGAATGTTGACACCATAGGCTTTTAGATACCACTGTAGTTTCCTCACATGCAGTCTTGCAAATGGAATTAGGAGAATGCAGGAGGCCACAAACCCCAAGGCTTGTATTATTTGTCTTGCAGATAGCAGGGTCGTTGTGGCCATTAGTTTGAAGTAAGCTGTCAAATGAACTTGTTTCTCTAGCTTGAGGAAAGCCATTTGGGAAGTTGTGTTCAAGCTTACTTCCAGGAATACAATTTGTTGGCAGGTACCAGATGTGATTTTTTTTCATTTATGGTGTACCCCAGAGAGGTTAGTACTTTTTGTACAAACGCCAGATGATTCAATAGTATGTCCTTGCTTTCTGCCTGAATTAGACAATCATCCAGGTATGGGTATATTTGAATATTTCTTTGCCTGCAAAATGCAATGACTGGAGCTAGGCACTTTGTGAATACCCTGGGCGCAGTAGATAAGCAAAGGGCAGTGCAGAGAACTGGTAGTGCATCAAGCCTGCTTTGAAGCGTAGGTATCTTCTGCAAGATTCCCTGATTGGGATGTGCAGGAAGGCAGGCTTCCTTTAAATCCAGTGTTGCCAACCAGGCATCCTTGCCTAGCATAGGAAGCAACTGGTGAAGAGTCAGCATCTTGAATTTTGGGATCACCAAAAAAGTGTTTAGGATAGAGAGATCCAGGGTAGGGCACCAGGAGTTGTCTTTTCTGGGCACCAGAAAAGTCTTGAGTAGAAACCTTGTCCCCTTTCCTCTTCTGGGACAGTTTGAATAGCCTTCATACTTAAGAGAGACATAACTTGCTTTTTGAGCCCCTGCCCACTGATTTAGGGGTAGATCTGGCCAACCGTTTGGGGTTGGTAAAGTGTGGAAGTAGAATCTGTAACCTTGGGAAACTATATTTAAAACCCAAATGTTCTGAGTAATGAGTTCCCAGTTTTTGGCCTGCACAGCAATCTTTCCCCCTAAAGGAGCAGTCCGTTGAGAAGGGCTTGGAAGATTTAAAGTTAAGTCATTGAGATAGTTTACCATAAGGGGGAGTCTTACTACTCCCTGCTTTGGAACTGGGAGCCCCCCACTGCTTAGTCCTGTGCGTACCTTGGGACTGAAGCCTGAGTGTTCTGCTGGTTCTGGGTTTGGACTGAGAAGGCCTGGAAGCGACAGTAAAGGACCAATTCTTAGAGGGCCAATGCCTACTAAATCTTGGAGGCTGTACTTGCAGGAAATCTTTAACAGTTTGCATAGATTTAGCTTTTTCCTCCATCTTTTTAAGTACTTCTTCTGCTTTGTTGCCAAACAGCCGGTCCTGGTTTAAGGGAGCATCCAGCAATTTAGCTTTAACAAATCTGGCAAAGATTGCTCCTTAAGCCAAGCATGCCTTCTAAGTGCAGACCCAGTAACAGCAGCCCTGCAAGATGCCTCTAGTGAATCAAACCCACATTGCAAAGTACGTTTTCCAACTTGTTCAGCAGAATGCATTCAATCCTGTAAATCCTTATTTTCAGCACAGTCAGGAATCAACATCATTTTCTGTTTAAGCAATCCAATAATATGCTGCTGATACTTTAACATATGAAACTGGCAGTTTAAGGCCCTAATAGTCAAGGTTGCAGAAGTGTATACCTTCTTACCCCATCTATCCAGCGCCCTGGAATCTCCATCAGAGGGGGTAGGATTTTTGGCAGTAGTAGCCTTAATGCCCTTGGGTCCCTGTGAAATGGTCTCAGGATCCGCAGTAGGATTTTTAAAGAGGAACTTGTGAGAGTCAGCAACCCTGTAATATCTATCTGGTCTTCTGGGAACAGGAGGTAAGGAGTCAGGGGCCAAGCTAGACTCCGAAAAGGCACCATCAACAATGTCCTGTACGGGGGGGGGGATAGCTAAAGGCCTGTGTTGGGGCAGGAGTAAGAAATCCCTAAGCCTCTTTATAAAATCAGAGTAATCCTGGCTTTCACAGCAAAAATGTTCCCTAAGACTATGCAAGATTTCACCAAAAGAGAAATCCTCTGGAGGGGAAGCAAAGGGAATAGAGTCTTCTGCATCAGAATCCTCATAGGTAGATAAGGGTAAATACTGGTCATCAGAGGAAACAGATATTTCAGAATCCTGATCAGAAGAATCATAAGCAAATTCAGTCCTAGGTCTCTTAGAGGGAGAAGGTTGGCTTCCCCTGATTAAAGTAATAAGGTCTTCAGCCATTCTTATCATTTGTTTTTTTAGGCATAGAGGCCTGACCATGCGGTCTGAGTGTTGGTTTTCTAGGCATGGATCGAGTTTTAGGCCTTGAAGAAGAAGATGGCGTCGATTTAATATGCAAGTAAGTAGGCCTGAATAAACTCTCAGAAGCCAGTGCCTGCACAGCGGCTCCGGACCCATCCAAGGTAGAGACATCCGCAGGTTCCACAGTAGAAGCACCTCGCAGCATACCGAACTCGGAATGGGTCTCAGTAGAGACCTGCGAATCTGAAGTAGCAGGTATCAGGGGCTGCAAAAGTGCCTCACTGAGTACCGATGAACTGGTGACTAGCTTAGAAGTGTCGGCAGCTTTGGACCTAGGCAGCCTGTCTCTGTCTTTATCTTTGCATTTTTTCAGAATGTCAGTAGTCGGGTGGCTTACCGAAGCCATATCTGGATAATTGAACAGAGTACCAAAATATTTAGAAGAGTAAATATACAGATGACGAATAGTTCGTTGTTTAAATAAGGCACAAAACCGACAGTGAGGTACATTGTGGTCTGGGCCTAGGCAAGGAATACAGTACGAATGAAAATCTTTATGAGGTATTTTCTTTCCACAAGAAATACAATTATTGACTTTTACTGACATCGGTTTAGAGCAAGAAAAAGTTTCCCCAACGGGGTACTTAGCTTTAGTTGAAGACTTTGGTTCTGAAACTCGAAAACGAAAATTTCAGGAGTTGGCCGACCAGCATTTGCGAACTGCTTCTGCTTCGGGCACTGCATGGCAAGAAAGACTGATGTAATGGCGTCAGCTGCATGCTTTATACCCATGACTACCTGACATCACGGAAGACGAGACAGCAACCGACACAGGACCCAAGACTTTGATAATCAGGCTGACTGAGGGCTACTGCAAGCAGATAACCCAAATGTGATGACTGCAACAGTGAAATACGAAGAACATCTCTCCTTACTGTGAAGAAGCATAATGAACACATTTTTCAGGATATCCAGCATTACACAAATAGTTAGCATATCTGGGGAGTCATACTAATCATTTCAAAAAATGTACCAACCCTTACCGTTTGTAGAAAAGCTGTACATACAATTAACTTGTGATTTGCAGTGAAGACTGCTACTAGTTGTACAGCTGTATTGAGAAAGGCATTACTTGGGGGAAGAGAAACACATTAGTGTAGTTATTGTCATATTTGCAGTCCTGACCACATTTACTTAGCAAATGACACCCTGACATAATAAAAAAAAAAAAAAAAAAAAAAAAAAAATTTGGATTTCACCCCTGGCTCACCTCTGCTCTGTCCAAAAGTTCACTGCTCTTATACCCAGTGCCAAACAAAAAAAAAAAAGCTAGGCAGCAGGTGTATTTTCCACACTCAGTCCTGTCCACAGTTCTGACAGCCACACATCACCATTGAACCTGTACGTGCGAAGGAAGGCAAACCAAATTAAAGTTAAGCAGAGACACGCATTTGCTCGGTGCTTAAAGTCACGTAAATGGGTAAGCATTGCCAACAGTTATGTATACAGCACACACACACACACACACACACACACACACACACACACACACACACACACACACACACACACACACACACACACACACACTAAATAAAGAATAATCTATCAAAAGGAGGAGAAAGAATTTTTTTAAACTTGCAATTTAGCAAAAAATGGTCCGAGCTGAGTGGATCACCGAGATCTCTCTTGCCGCGGCAAACTAGATCTGAGGTAATTCCAGCAGTGCATTGTGGGATAAGGTGCTTGGTCTCGAGCTACTGGCAAACCTTGAACTGAGAATAAACAGCGAGATTTAACAACTTCACATAATTTGTTTTACTTACAGTTACTTTTTCCCTCCTCCTCCCTCCTTGTTTCTTTTTAGTGTCCTTACAAACATTAATGGTATGACGTTGAGCATATATTTCAGTACCCCACAAGTTAAACAAAAGTCAACAAACTTCAATCTTTCCACTTTTCCTTGTAAGGCCATATTTCAAAAATGTGATCGATACTTAATAGTCTTACATATATCTACTAATTTCAGTACTGCTGGTCTCTTCCTGTTCATCTCCATCTCGCAACCCCAGACCCCAGTTCAAGTCCAAGTTCAAGGTACTCCTGATTCTTTTAGTCAAAGTTCTGCGCTTTTTTTCTGTCTCTTAAGCACTCTCCTTTGGAATATCTGAAAAGGTTTCATTGGCAAAGTCTATGAACCTTACCATCACAAGAATGAGAAGCAGAGTCACCCTCTGTATGATGGCTCACCCCTTGTTGGTGAAACTTTAGTATGTCCCCCTAAGCCTGTTTTGCATCAAAAACAACTTTGATCCTCTAAGAGAGAATACATTTTCTGAAGACAACTGGATGCAGCATCTTGAATCACACACCTGCGTCTCAACATTCCTTGACTCCTGGGATACATTTGCTTCTCTTCTACCTGATGTACAGTTAACAATCATTTTCTACAAATACTCTACAGTCTCCAATTTTTAATTCTTCGTCCTTCTGTCACAGTTTTGTCAGGATCACCTTTCAGCTGGTATGACTGCATCTTTTCCAATACAAGTCTTGGCTGCTTTTTCATGGTCAGGTTTGGAGCATAAACACAACATGCCCTATCAATTAAGAAATCTTGTAGTAGAATACCAGTCCAGTTACTTATTTGTGATTTCATAAAATTAATACAGTCTGTTCCTTCCAGTTTGTCTGGTACAGCAGAAAATCTTTGGTTTTCTGTGTGCTCTGTCTTCCAACTCTACCATATTTTCAAACAGCTTTTCTTGAGCAGTTTCATACTCTGCCAGCATATTCTTCAGTTCAACCTCTGATTTTCACAGTTTTTATCAGTTCCGTTAAATAGCTTTTTAAAGGTTCTTTCATTTTCTCCAACTTTTTGTTATTTGAGTTGATATACTCCTTCAATGTTCATTTATTTTAATCATTTCTGGGAACATTTAAATTATTAGAAAGCATCTCTTGTATCAAAGCTGAAGCATGAACTGCTTTTTGCTGAACTGTAGGATTCTTCCCTTTCTGTGTGCTCTGTCTTCCAACTCTACCATGTTTTCAAACAGCTTTTCTTGAGCAGTTTCATACTCTTGCCAGCATATTCTTCAGTTCAACCTCTGATTTTCACAGTTTTTATCAGTTCCGTTGAATAGCTTTTTAAAGGTTCTTTCATTTTCTCCAACTTTTTGTTATTTGAGTTGATATACTCCTTCAATGTTCATTTATTTTAATCATTTCTGGGAACATTTAAATTATTAGAAAGCATCTCTTGTATCAAAGCTGAACTACAGGATTCTTCCCTTTCTGGTTGATTTTCTTTCAGGTTCTCCACATTACTTCTTTATTTTCATCCAAGTATTGTACTTACTAGCCAGTAAATTAAGTTTACTCAAGATGACAACATCACTGGCTGTTTCTGTTTTCACACTGGGAGAGCTGAAGTTAAGCTGTTTATCAGTCTGCAGCCATCTTGGAAGTCCCTTACTATGCTCTTTCTTCAGTAAAATACACAATATCAGTATCTCTCCATTTTGAGACTAGGTCTAAAAAAATAAAATTAACACTTAAAGGATATATCCGTACCATCACAGCTCAACTCAGAAGTGAATTTCAACTAAACACAGTCTCTACTAACCCTAACCACTTCATATACATAATCTGTACCCAAAAACGCTCTTACTACTTTTGACCATATTATACATTACAATCCTTACATAAAACCCACCTCTGTGCATCAGAAGCATCTCCAATAAGACAACATATTTTCATGCCAGAATTACTTACCACAACCCCAGCATTATCTTACTGACACAGACCTGGCTAAAATCAGAAGAATAAGTGACAAATTCATCATCCGAGAGTACAAAGTTATAAGACACATGAAAAAACATAAAATGGGAGGAGTTGCTATTATATTTAACAACGCTTTCCCATAATGCAGAAACCATCATCCCACTCCTTAAGCTTACTCATAAAAATTCCCCAAGTATTATAAAAACTCCCTAGGTATTATTATTACCTATATACCACTAGATAATAATATTGTCACAGTAGAAGACCTCAGCTGGCCACAATCTGTATAACCTGCATTCCACAAGAAAAAAAAAATAGTGAGTGACTAACATGGACTGGTTCTCTGTTGATTGCAACAATCTCACAAATGCCACAAACATATATGGTTTCTCTCAGCTAATTCCCTCTCCACTGACTACAACATAATGAAAACAATTAACCGTATTCTCACTTTCTGTAGAGCACAAGTTGACTTACTAAGTGACCACCTAAAAGTTAATAAGTGATTAGTAGGCTAACCACTTTAGAGACCACTTTAAACGTACCCATGGTTTCCCAAATCTATCTGACATAATCTGATACTCCAAGGTAATTATAAGGGTTGGATACATGCTTGGACAATGGGTGAGCATGCATTTACAGATAGTCTCTGTCCATAAGTAGCACAAATGCCAGACCAGAGGTACATTTCACACTCCCCATCCACTGATCCAATTTGCACTTAAATTTGGTCAGGGAAGAACTCTGTTTCACTTGAGTGGGAAGACTGATCCAAAGACAGGGCAGTCTCTAAGACACACTTTTCCCTCCAACATGTCCTATTTATGTTGCAGATGAGGTTTAAGTCCCTCGATTGGGTATTTTTGATGCTATTTGTTTTGCAGATGAGAAACAGGTCCATCAGAGAAGCAAAATCAGATGATTCGTAGGCCAGACAATCTCACAGCAGTCTGTATGAGGAACAGGGCTTTCAGGTGTGTCCATGTAGGACATGTTTATACCTGGTATTCTTTTTTTGAGGAACCTCTGTGGATGCTCCATTTGTTGCAAATTCCTGGTCAAATATATACCGAAGGGTGTGTTGTGTCTAGTAAGGGCTCAGTGCAGCAAAACAATGACATCCTTGGACCTACGTGCCATACCCTTTGCTTAGAAGTTGTACAACACAGAATGATTTTCTTGCCACCATAGACATGTAATGGTCAAAAACCAGAATACTGTCCACATGCATTCCCAAATCTCTCACTACTGGGGTCTATTCTTAGGGTGTATTATCAATGTAGTAATTTCCTGGGGTGGCAGTCTTTAGAATGAATACCCCAGGGGATTTGAAGACTCTGGTTAGTTTGCACTCGTCTGCAAAATTTCTAAGCTAGACAGCCTTGATAGCAGCCTTGACTTTAGAGGAATAGATTCCAAAAAGATGTCCCATGACAGAGCCGTGACAGACTCTGCTAGTTATTGCCTCTTTGTAAAAGCAGCCTACCCTATCCTAACTTATGTTCCAGCTAAGAGTCAGCTAGCTTATCTATTGGGTGACATATGGGTTTGCACCTAATTTTCTGAGTTTACCTACAATACCAGAGTGAGGTACTGTATCGCTTGCTTTGGCCAAGTGAAAGTGGGCACTGAACATGATTTTGACCTTGTCCGTGGCTTTACTGACATTTGCAAAACCAAACAAGTTGGATGCAATGCCCAAAGATTTCCTGTCATTGTTAATCATTTGCATGATTATTCTTTCCATGGCTTTGCATATGAAACTAGTCAAACATGGATATTTCCCAGGGCCATAGATTGCCCTCTTAAGCAGACGGATAACAGCTGCAGTCCTATGATCGCTTGGCACAACGCCTGTTTGGAGGCTAAATTCAAATACTGATTTCAATGGGCCTGATAAGTCATGTTTCATGCTATTATAGGAGGCATCCTACGATATTATTGGAGCTCATCAATGTAGTCTTCCTCGCTTTAGAGGGTATTGAGGACCTGTTCCCCAGAGAAAATTGGTGGAGTTATGGTTGAGGGTATTTCTTGAGGTGTGAATGAGAAGGGTTATAAAATTGTAGCTAAATATGTTGGTCAATAAACTTACTATGTTCTCCGGCTCAGTACAAGTAGCACCGTTCACAATTAATTCAGCCATTGTTGTGTGTTGACTTTGCCATTTTGGATATAGCTGAAGAAAGCCCTGTAGTTTTACTTGGAATGGAAGGATATTTCACCTAAAATTTGGCTTTGGTAGACTTGATTTGTCTCCTAAGTTGCTTGTTCATTCTTTCCTTCCCGATATATCTCCCTCTCTCTCTCTAGCAAGGTTCAAGGGAGTTACAGGGTTCACTGGAAATTTAAATATACAAAAAATAAATAAGACCAACCAACAAGGCAGTAGCAAAACAGCAGACTAAGTCTACTGTTTATCTACTGCCTTGTTGGTTAATCTTTTTTTTGTCATTTATTCCTGTATAAGACCCACCTTTATCTACAAGGTTTCAGAGTATTTTTTCATTTTCAGCTTAAATATACAGTCTCATCCAAATAGGCAGTCTGTGCCCATTTAATACAACCACCATTTACTTAGGACAAACTGTGTACCACCTCTGGCATTGTGCTTTAAGTGTTAGAGGCATCCAGTCTTCTGCATTTTAGCTTGTATAGTGGCTAGTCTGAATACAAGTGTTTCAGTGTCCTAGTTTTAAGCAATAGCCTTATAGTCTGTAAACCCTCCTTCATGGACATCCTGCTGGTCAGCTTTCACTCTCTCCTTCCTAACAGACACTGACATTTCCTCCTAATACTCAAACTATGTCTTTCTCTCATAGTTTTCTTCACTTTTTCTAGACTTGTTACTCTCATTATTTATATCCTACTGTCTTTAGTGGAACTGCATTGCCTTCAAGGAAGTCACCATTGGTCCCCCCCTCCTTTCTCATTTCTCCTTGCCTGAGACAGTTACTAAACCAAATTACAGCTCTGGGCTAGTATCTGTGCACAGTCAACACTGATTCAGTGCACTCAATGGTCTCTTCAGTGTGTTTTATTTTTCTATAGAAGTGTCCCTGCAAGCAAACAGATATGTATATAACAGTGAAGTCTGCAGTTTGAACAATCTGTGGGCTATATTTGTTTGTAAATTAAAAATATTATAGCAACCTAAAACAAAGAACTTTATCTGCTATAATAGCTCCATTTTCTTAGACCAAAGTAGACCATTTGGTACTTTCTCCTTTAACTGTGCTTAATTCATTTTTTGCTGTCCATTGCCTTTTGTCCTTAAATTTATTTCGCTTCCTGTGTAACCACTTTTGATTTCTCAGCCAGTATTTTTCCAAAGCTGAACTACCGCATTCTGTTTTACTTTTTATCACTGCTTTGCTTGTCTGTGGGATTGAGATAGGCTTTTAGACTTTGCATTTCCAAGTCCACAGAAACCCACTTACATTACACAGTTGTTCAAACACTCAAGTGCAATTTTTTTTTACTGTTATCACCATTACAAAAACACACAAGGCTGAAGAAGTCCAAGCACCTCTGGAACAATGGCCAAAAGTTCAAATGAGAGGAACCACAAGTTGAAAAATATAAAAACACCAAGCATTTAATGATCCCAGTAGCAAAGAAACGGTTAGCGCTTTCGTTTGAACAAGTTTCAGACTTCACCAGTTATCACCATTAGTCAGGTCAAGGTGATATTGGACTAACTCTTCTACTAAAACAGTGTCCTAGATTAGCAAAACCAATATATTCATCTACTAGCACAGAGGCATTTTAAACTGCATTGTTCCTTGTACTCATCTCTCAGCAGATTTGTGGCTGTTTATGTTGTCAGTGATTGTATTTTTAGTCTCTTGACAAGTATCCAACCCCTACCATACCTACAAATCTCACCCACCTCCTGTTACTCTACATTTATACTTCCTCAGCACCACCCACATATTCCTCTAACCTATACCATCAGTTCACTCCAGTAGGAAAACAATCAACAGTAACATCCACTCTAGTCTACCACCAAAGACTCTCTCAAATTGTCTTAATCCTTGCCCCCTATAAATATCAAATTACATCTCTACAACCAACCCACTTGCCCTCCTAACAGTTTTATCCTAATTTACAAGGATAAAACCCAAGTTAAATAAGATGTGCCTAAATCAGATTATTTTACTATTTCTCTTTACTCTACTATCCTTTATCACCAATTATCAAATCCACCTCCTCCAAATACTTGAGACTTCAACCACTCCTCACAAAGAATATCAACAGCTACCAAAGCCTGTCTCTCTCAACACCCTCTCTCTACAAACAATCCACATCCAATTTATTTGTCTATATCTTAAAACTAAGCATCCAAATGTACGATCAAATATCAAACCAAGACCAAAATATAACTGACCACACTTTTCCCTCTGTAAAATATGAATTCAAAAAATTAGCAGAGATATTCACCCCAACCCTGGTCCCACTGTTCATAAAACTATCCCTTCCAACACCAAAATAAAACAGTCACCTAATGCATCTCAGCAAAAAAGAGAATCCAGACTCACCATACTATGTATGAATCTAAGAAGTATGTGCAATAAAATCCATGGCATACATGCTTATCTTGCCACATACATTCCTGATGTAGTCATAACTACTGAATCCTGGTTAAAAAGAGAAATAAAAGGATAATGAGATCAGCCCCCACCCTAGAAGCTATAATACAATATACTCAGGCATGACGAACAAAACAAGCATGCAGGTGGTGTAGCATTTATCTATAAAAATTCTGTAACCATTACCTTACTTCCACAGGAAATAACCAAAATTTAGCAATACTGAACAACTAACAATACGCCTAAAAATCAACAATACGAAAACTAAGTTATGTACTTACCATAACTTGGCATCTGTGTTCTCCATTTTCATTCTTCCTCACTAATGGGTTACAGATCTGATCCTCTGATTGCCGGCATTTTTCACAGAATTAGGTTCCAGCCTTGAGCTCCTCCCAGTACCCACCAATGCTTTGCACAGTACCCAGCCTCCTAAGATAGAGTTTGCTGCTGAACATTTCTTATATGCCAAAGACACCTAATAAAAGGAAAGAAAGCAGAAAAGAAATCAGGGGCTCAAAAAAGGGAATGCAATGTCCCTATAATACTCCACAGATCCTCTAGGAACTCCTAGGCTGGGGGATGCCTGGGAGGGAAGGTGAGGAAGAATGAAAATGGATAACACAGATGCCAAGTGGTTACCAATTACAAAATCGAAGTTACAGAACTTCGAATATCATATGGTCGACACCATATGATCAAAGTTCCACAACTTCGAAATTAAAAAAAAAAAGAAAAGAAAGAAAACTTACCCTGACGAGTTAAAGCAGGGGGGGCAAGCCCCCATGCACCCACCACAACCCCCGCTACTTAAATATACCAACTCTGAGATAGCACTTTAATGTACTATGGTGCAGAAAGGGAAGATTTCCCTTTCCAACACTGTAGCGCGATCTCAGAGTTGATATATTTAAGTAGCGGGGGGGGGTGCAGAGGGGCTTGCCCCCCTGCCTACACCCTTTACTTTTTCTTTTTTTGTTTACTTTGACGAATTCGAAGTTTCATTTGTTCAATCATTAAAGGTCGAACTTTAGTGATTTGAATAATTGAAAATTTGATTTAGCAATAGAAACCCATGCCAAGTTAAGCTAAGTACTTAACTTATAAATCTGATGCTGTCCTTTTCATTCTTCCTCACTGCTGGGTCAGAGTCTCCAGCTACGTAACTTTTGGGTGGCCTCAAGGAAAGCCGTGCTACAGCATTGTCGAACAAAATGAAGCCCTGCTTCTGGAGACGATGTCCAAATCTGTAATGTGCCACAAAGGTGTGAGATTTTGACCAAGTTGCTGCTGCGCAAATATCATTAATGGAGGCTCTAGACGAGAAAGCAGCTGATGCAGCCATAGACCTGGTAGAATAGGCTTTGGGAGGACAAAGCAATTTTAGGGCACATTTGGAATAAATCAGAGATATGCAGTCTGTAATCCATTTAGCTAGCGTAACTTTATATACTGCGAGGCCTAGTCTGTTGGGAAAAAAAGGACACAGACAATTGGTTGGATTTCCAATTCTGTGAAGATACAAACATAATTGCCTCTTCTATCTCTGAAAAAAACAAAAAAAATCTTGCTTTTTTCCCACTTTTCTGAGATTTAAGAAAGTTCAGTTACAGGCTTGCTGTTCTTGAACTGTTTGTAAGTTTCTTGGAGGCCATTTTTTGCTTGGGCTAAAGGGAAGTCTCTCTGTTGATCAGTGGCAGTGAAAAACATTGAGCAGCCTGCCTGCCCCTGTGGGAGTGGTTACTGACTTGAAACCGTAGTTTTATTGGCCATTTTGGGTCAATTCCTAACTCCTTCATCTTCCTCTCTTAAAACCTGGTTGCCTCATAGTTTTGGCGTCTTTTCAGGCTTGTTGGCTGTTGGTGAAGCACCCACCAAGAGGAGAAAACGTTGAGAGAAGAAAGGAGCCACTTCTGAGATTAAGTATTTTTCCTCTGTTTATTTGCTAAGTTTTTCTGCATAGCCGCCTATTTTGAGAATTTTCTGGCTTGTTAAACTTAATTTCTGCATTAGTAACTGTATTTAGAACACAACCTAGAGCTGTTTACTGAATTTCCTGTTTGCACTTATTTTTAAAATCGTTTTTTTCTCAAAACTTGCATTTTATCTGTCTTTGGCCTAGCACTCTTGTGTGGGGTCATTTACTGCACTGTTATTACTTGTTGATACTTGTGAACCTCTGCTATCTCTGAAAAAAACAAAAAAAAAAAAAAATCTTGCTTTTTTCCCACTTTTCTGAGATTTAAAAAAGTTCAGTTACACGCTTGCTTTTCTTGAACTGTTTGTAAGTTTCTTGGAGGCCATTTTTTGCTTGGGCTAAAGGGAAGTCTCTCTGTTGATCAGTGGCAGTGAAAAACATTGAGCAGCCTGCCTGCCCCTGTGGGAGTGGTTACTGACTTGAAACTGTAGTTTTATTGGCCATTTTGGGTCAATTCCTAACTCCATCTTCCTCTCTTAAAACCCTCTTTTGCGCGTTTTTGTGCATAGCGCAACATTCCTGGCTCCACAAAGTCTGCTCTTCACTTTTTCCCTTAGAACTGCTCTATCTCTCAATTTAAACACCATATTCTCATTCTAAGGCCCTTCACTGGTCCAATTAAGTAATCCTACAAGTTAGCACTATTAAACCATAAGCACTACTTACTCTTATACTCTCTACGATTACCCTGTCCTCTATTGGTCCGTCTTAAATTCAGTTTCCCTATATTACTCTAGCATGCCCAAAGGTCAGTCAATGGTTTCCTGTCCAGTCCAGCTGGTGAATCTGGGAATTTTGAGGCAATGTTACAACTGTCTCATGGGCATGGACCACCCTCTCCTCCTCCAAACAGGTTCAAATATATGTGAGAGATGCAACTATTTGGCCAAACTGGAGGCTGAGCTCTCTCATCTCAAAACTGGTGTAACCAGTCAGGAGGAGAAGGTAACCTCACACAACACAATTCCAGTATCACATAGTCCCACCACATCAGCGAACCAAACACATAAATACACAAAAACATACTCAGAGGCTCTAAATAAAAATCTACCTAAGCAACAGAGACCTCCAAAGCAGACATCCAAGCAAACGCTACCTCAAAACAAAACACGCACAACACATAGCCCACAAAGTCAGTGTGCCAAGCAGCCACAGCCCTTAAGGCTGAATAACACACCTGATACTCTTGTAATAGGTGACTCTATTGTCAGACACACTGACGTCCCGCTCACCAGGATGAATAAAGAGAAGGTCACGGTGAGCTGCCTGTCGGGTGCTAGGATCCGCCACATAACGCAAGCACTCAGGTCACTCCAAAGCAAACACAAATATGACTCAGTCATTGTACATGCTGGTGTGAATGACCTGAGACGTACCTCCATGGACTACATGAAAAGAGACATAGAGGAGCTCTCTGATCATGTAGCCCAGGCTGGTATGACCCTGACCTTGAGCAGCATCTTACCCTCACCTAGAATGATGCCACAGTACAAAGACAAAATGATCGATTTTAACAATTGGCTAAAATTTTGGTGTCATTCAAAGGGGATCCAGTGTCTGTCAGCCTGGGATGACATGCCCGACAAGCCACGTTGCTTCGCTAGGGACGGCTTGCACCTGTCACCACTGGGCTTTCGGATATTGGCAAAGGCTCTTGCCACCCCCATAGTGCCTTTTTTAGGCAAGGCTCAAAAGTCAAACCCACCCCCATAGACAGCACAAGGAACAAGAAACTAAGGGTAATGCTGCTTAACACCAGAAGTCTTAACCTCAAGATGCACGCACTCAAAGCTCTCCTCAGTATGGAGAATATCGATATCTGTGCAGTGATAGAAACCTGGTTCAAGGCTCCAGAGAGCACCCCAACACTACCAGGCTATACCTCATATCATGCTTTCGGCCCCAAAATCCGGACCGAACCACAAAAGGAGGGGGAGTTTCCATATTTATCAAGGATATCCACACCTCCAGGTTAGTGGCATTGCACGAAGTATCGGAGACCATCCATGTGCAACTAACAGTGGGGCAAGACTGCTTTTCAGTTTATAGCATCCTACAGACCACACTCTCAAAGTCAGGAATCCCACTCGGCTTTCCTGAAAACATTGGAGAACATGAAGATCTCTCCGAACACCATTACAATGGGTGACTTCAACTACCCAAACATTGACTGGGAGCACTATTCAAGCCCCAGCACCTTAGCCTACAGGTTCCTGGAAATTATAAACTCAAATGCTATGGAACGACTAGTCACCACTCCCACAAGAGGGGACAACATACTAGACCTGATCATTACCAACATGGGGACTCTATGCTCCACACCAGAAGTATATCCCTCATTGGTAAGATCAGACCATGTCCACATCCCGACCCCACCCGCAGCCCAGAAAACCACAGTGAAAAACTTCTCAAAAGCGAACTTCTCACTTCTCAAAACCGAAGTGGTATACTTCGAGGCCCCAGGGCCAGTGGAAACTACGGCCCAAACTGCAGAATCCTATATAAACGCATTCTACGGACATCTCCAGGAATGCATGGATCATGCTATCCCAAACAAAACCAAGACCCAATCATCCAAAGGCAGGCGTCCAGTCTGGTGGACCCCTGCCATAAATAAACTGTACAACAGAAGGAGGAAGCTACTACATGATAGAGCAAAATCCCTAATAGGGAAGGCATCTCTGATCAGTACTAGCAAAAAATTACGATCCCTCATAAAATTCTCCAAGGCCAGCTTCGAGAGAAAAATTGCACAGGACACCAAAGACAATCATAAGGCTTTTTTCAGTTATGTTAGGAACCTGGGATGCAACTCCCAGACTTGTTCTGAGTTGATTCTAAATGACAAAAAATACACTGAACCCACAGACATCGCCAATATCCTGGCAGACAGGTTCAGCGCAAACTTCTCCTCCCCCTCCCCCCCAAAAGAGCAAGTATCTATCCCGGCAGAGGGCTGCCTCCCAAACATCTCTGATGCTCAGGTGAAGAATGCTGCCCTCTCCAAAGCAAAAAACACTGCTTCCATGGGACCAGATGGCGCCTCAGGTTGCGTCCTACATGAACTCCAAGAGGAACTAACCCCTCAAATAAAACTATACAATCTCAGCCTCACTACAGGATATGTACTCACAGAATGGCGTACAGCAACAGTGGTCCCACTCCACAAAGGTGGAGCCTCTACGGACCCTGGAAACTATCGCCCCATAAGCCTGACTAGCTTAGTCTGCAAGGCTATGGAGAGGATCATCATGGGGCTCATAAACAAAGACAATGGGGACCTACAGACACTAGATCCTACCCAGTTCGGCTTTGTCAAGGGCAGATCCTGCCTTTTGAACCTGGTTGACTTCTTCGAAACAGTCACCAAAGCCATAGATGAAGGGAAGGTAGTCCACACAGCCTATCTGGACCTTGCAAAGGCATTTGACACAATACCCCACTCGGGCATCATAGATAAGCTATCCAGCTTAAATATAAACCCCTATGTTACAAGATGGGTCACAAACTGGCTCAAAGACAGAACCCACAGAGTGAGAGTTGCTGGAGCCATGTCAGACTCGAAACCGGTCACAAGTGGCGTCCCACAGGGTTCTGTCCTGGGACCACTCTTGTTCGGTATATACTTTTCCGAGGTACAGGCAAACGTGGGAGGACTATGGCTCACCAAGTCTGCAGACGACTGCAAACTGGGCGCCATAATCGACTCTCCAGCTGACACAAACATCCTTCAAAAAGGTCTCACAGAGACAGATAACTGGTGCCAGCACCATGGTTTAAAGCTAAATGCCAAAAAATGTATAGTCATACCCTTTGGCAAAAACAATGTGCCCACAAATTACCACATAGGCAGAAACCCATTAAGTACAGAGAAAGTTATTAGGGACCTGGGGACCCAAGTTGATAGCAATCTCTCCTTTGAAAACCACATTGCCAAAGTGGTTAGAAAGACCTTCTACATAGCCCACCTCATCACAAAGGGTTTCACATCTATATCAAGAGAGGTAATCGTGCCCCTTTATTCATCCCTCATCAGGTCCATCATAGAATACAATGCCCCTTTTGGGATGTACCTTACCCGACACCTGCAACAATTAGAGAGACCCCAAAAGTATCTCACCAAGAGGATCAAGGGTCTCAAACAGATGCCATATGCTGCTCGGTTAAAAAAACTCCAGCTCTACTCAGTTGCATACCGCCTACTTCGAGGCGATCTATGCCTGACATACAAAGCTATGTCAAATTCAGAATTAATGGACATGCTCCACCTCAGTAAATCTAAATCCCTTAGAGCCACACGCTCGAAGGACTTGAACCTCAGCACAGAAATAAATAGAACTTGCTGGAGGGACAGGTTCATAACCCAGAGGCTCCCTTCGCTCTGGAATAGAATTCCAGTTCATGTGAGGCAGATCACCTCACTGAATCTCTTCAAGAAGAATCTCGATAGGTGGATGGCGGATCGTAGGTTTGTCCCAGGGATTACTCCCGTGTCACTATTAGACAGAGGCACAGTAAACTAAACCTTAAAAAGGGCACAGTATACTCAAATCAAGGGGTGGCGTAAGCCATACAGAATCGGGCTAGGCTTATAATTGCCCCAGGGCAGATAGCCTAGTATGAACCTGTGAACTTATGAACATCAAGGATATGTAACAAATGCTTCCCCTTAATGGTGACATTTGGAAAGAAAACTGGCAATTGTATTGACTGGTTAATGTTGCATTCTGTAGTTATTTTAGGCATGAAAGAGGGATTTGTACGAAGGGAAACTCTGTCTTTATTAAAAATAATATACAGTGGCTTGGAAGAAAGGACCTGAATTTCTGAAATTCTTTTAGCTGATGAGATGACTACCAAAAAGACAGTTTTCCAAGAGAGATGCTTCACTTCACAATCACTAACTGGTTTAAAGAGCTTTTGAGTTAGGCCTTGGAGGATAACTGTGAGATCCCACATGGGAGATGGGTCTTTAACTGGTGGTCTAAGAAGGAAAACTCCTTTCATGAAGGCTTTGCATAACCTAGACATGGACAGGGGCTCTAAAGAATCTCTAGCATGAAAATTGGAAATAGCTGCCAGCCGAAGCTTGATTGTTGAAAAACTAGTACCTTCCTTGAAGAGGGAAATAAGAAAGAGAAGGATGGTTGAGAATGGAGCCAAGAAAGGGTCAATGTTTTCCTTAGAGGCCCAAATGATAAATCTTTTCCATTTGCTTTTGTATACCTTCTTAGTTGAAGCTTTCTGAGAAGCCAAGACTATATTTCGAATAGGGGAAGAAAGCTTGGACCTTTTAACAATCATCAGAAATGGAGAAACCAGGAGGTCAGTTTGAGGGTGGTAAGATTCTCATGAAAGTATTCTGATGGTGAGAAAGGAGGTCCTATCTGGGTTCCAGTATCCATGGAGGATATTTTAGGTGAGACCAGAGAAAGGGGAACCTTATCTGATGAGGCCAATAGGGGCAATGAGGATCACTGAGCTCTTCAATCATTTTGCTTTCTGTAGAAATGACCGGAAATACAGCATTCCTTGGGGACTCCACTGGAGGGAGGATCAGAGCAAAATACCTGCTGCCTTTGTTGTTTTGAGGGGACGCAAAGACTGCACAGATCGGATAGTCCCAGTGGCTGAAAATCAAATTCGCTACTGACTGATTAAGGGACCACTCGTGAAGGATCAGAATGGACCTGCTGAGGTTCTCTGCAAGAACGCTATACTTCCCCGGTAAGTGAGTTGCCATCAGAAATCAGTCTGAAGATTTTGCCCATTCCCAACCCCTCATGGCCTCTCTGTACAGAGGATATGATCGGGTTCCTTCTTGTCTCGATATAGCAGACTACTAACGTGTTGTTTGTATGAATTGCAATAGTTCCTAATGGAAGAATGTCCTGAAAGACTTGCAACATTAAAAAGACAGCTCTCAACTCCAGAAAACTGACATGCAATCTGGTCTCTATGTACGTTTATGTGCCTTGGACCACCTTTCCCTTGAAATGCCCCCACCCTAGTTGGGAAGTGTCCGTAGTCACAGTGACTGTTGGGGAAGTAAGTAGACACAGCTTGCCAAACAGCAGGTCATCTGAAAGAATCCACCATAGTAGGTGCCTCTTGCAAATGGGTGTCAATTTGATAGGAACAGAACGAGGCTGATAAAGAATAGACCACTGACCAACCAGGGTCCACAGGAGAACTTGCATAAAAAATCTCACTAACAGGATTAGTGATGGCAGCCGCCACAGATCCAAGAGCCTATAGTATTAACCTCGCCAGTGGGGACAGGAGATTTAGAATAGTCTATACTTGTTCTCTCAGTGTATGAATTGATGAGGAGACAAAGATGCTATGTGATTTGTTGTCTCGAGAAGAACCCTAATAAATTCCAGCTTTTGAACTGGAGATGGAAGTGATTTTTCCAGATTTATAGTGATGCCTAGGGAACTGGAAATCTGAAACAAATAATCTCTGGCCTGAGTACGTTGAAACCTAGGTTGGGGCAGTTATTAGCCAGTCATATATGTATGGAAACACTCAGAATCCCTGCAGTCTGAGATGAGCTACAACTACTGCCATACACTTGGTAAACACCCTGGAGGCTGTGATGAGTCCAAAGGGCAGAACTCTGAATTGGAAGTGACTGTCTTCCAGCCAAAAGAGCAGATGACTTCTGGAGCGCCTGTCGATCCTAATGTGGTAGTACGCATCCTATAAGTCTATCAAGCACATCCAATCTTTCCGTAGCAGCTGTAGTATGAATTCAACTCGCATACTGGTTTAGGTTGCTTAGATCCAGGACTTGTCTCAGATCCCTAGTTTTCTCTGGAACTAAGAAGTAAGTTTAGAATCCTCTCTGTCCAGTTGGGACCTCTTGGATGACCCTTTTTTGCAGTAGATTTCGATTTTTCATACTACTGCATACTCCCTTTAACTGGGTGGAATGTTGTGGAGTTTCTGCCTTTTTTTCAGGAGGTGGTTGGGAAAAGGGAATATAGTAGCCTCCGGAAATTACGCTCAACACCCATGAATTTGTATTTGGTCCAGGCATTTGGGTGTAGCAAGAAACAACCCCCGACAGTCTCCATAGCTGAGCAGTTGAGCAGCGCTTCAAGAGACCTGGTCGGGCTCGTCAGAGAAGGATTCCCTGAAGCCCTGGTTCTGTGGACCCCACCTACCTCTGGGACAGCGTCTCCCATTGAAATCACCTCCTCTGCCACTGGAGGAAGAATCCCTGCCTTGATCCTGAAAAACACCCTTGAGATTTTCTGAACCAGGTTTTCTTACCTCTTTGTTGGTTTCTTGACAAAGTCTGTTGAGGGGTAGAAAACTTGATCTCAATGGCAGATAGGGTCTTTCTTTCCTTCTTACTGCAGGTTACTGTCTTTGACTGATGGCCCAAACAAGGGCAAACCATTAAAAGGAGCATTCACAAGGGATACCTTGAAAGATTCCACAAAGTATCAAAGCCTCATCCAGGCATGCCTTTTAATAGCAATACAGAAAAAAAATGGTCAGTAAAGTCTGGTATAAATCCAAAAGAAGTACAAGAAATAGCAAATATACCAGAGTACCAAAACAAGATATGAATACCATTTATTCACCTTCAGGTATAAAAAAAGATACTAAAACACAAAAACTCTTATATAGCACATATCTTGATGTATTAATTATCAATTAGAAATACTAATATAAATTTAAAAAGGCAGTACCCAATATACTTACAAAACATATAATATAATCATTTGATACAACTACGTAAACATTTCGGCTCTGGTTTCACTGTAAGCATCGCATTTAATCCTGGCGGAAAAAAAGCCCTAAAATGTAAAATCCATTTATTTTCCTATCTGTCAGTCATATTAACAACAACACCTCCACTAAGGCTTGCATAAACTCTTTCCAAAATCAAAAATTTAAAACTCTTGAGTACTATTTGTATTACATGTGTTTATATAATGAATTAGTCTCTACATCTCGTTTAATTTCTGACAAATGACTAGTAATTTGATCTTTAAAATGCTGATTAGTTTTTCCTATATAAAAAGAAGGGCTTTTTGTACATTTAGCCATATATTCAATATTCTTGGTGTTACAATTCCATGTACCTGTATATGAAAGATAATGAATTAAATGTTTTTTCTTTATAAATTTACAGAACACACAATTATTACATTCATATGTGCCCTTTTTATCTATAGTCTGATCCATACTTCTTATTTGTTATTTATAACACAGCCTATTCTTAAGTGTATCACATTTCTTATAACAAAAGGCTGGATAATTTGCATAAACGTCCTTAAACTATGGTATTTGGGAAAATAATGGCAAGTATTTCCTTACTATCTTTTTAATAGACTTAGCATTTTGATCATAAGTAAGAACAAAATGACAATTATTCATGTTCCTTTGATTAGTTTTATTTTTAATACTAAATTTATCTGATAAGATAGGTGGAAACACAACATCTCTATTTTTCAATACCTCTTTAATGCAACATATATTTTGTTGTCATACCCTCCATTTGTGAAATCATCAACCAGATTATCTAACTGTTGTAATAATTCTTTCTCCTGTGTATTTAATATGCCAACTCTGGCCATCTGATATTTAACAATATCGAACATGAAATAAGGGTGCATATTACCATGTGCTAAATATGTACATTTCTTAACCTTTTTCTTATATAGGCTTGTGTCTAATTGTCCTGTAACACTTTGCTTTAAAGTAATATCTAGAAAATCTATATTCCTGTATTGTATATTCTTCTTAAATTTTAACATTTTAAAAAGAACAACAACCATATATGTAATACAAATAGTACTCACAGTTTAAAAATTTTGATTTTGGAAATAGTTAACGCAAGCCTTAGAGGTGTTAATATGACTGAAGAACAGGAAAATAAACAGATTTTACGTTTTAGGGCTTTTTTCCGCTAGGATTAAATAAAGAAGTTATATACTCACCACAACATTTCATGTTTGTTGTCCTTTATCTCACCTTCCTTCTTGGGTTTGGTGCTGATCCTTGGCTCCGACTCACCAGTATACTATAGCTCGAGAGCTTCTTACTGCCTCGAGGCTAGCCCCTATCCCAACATGCCTAGCGGTAGTTACCCAGATCTTGTTTGTGATAACCCAGTACTAGACCATAAAGGTAGAAAAAAAATACATAAGAGAATACCTGTACATAAAGGCGTAAACCATCAGCAAGAGTAAGAAGGGGAGACGAGGACTAACCAAATGCATGGTAAAGGGAAACTCAGCCAGTGTAACCAATAAAAAGGAATTCCTCTCGATCCTCCAGGAAGGGGGAAGGAGGGTGAAGGAAGGCGAGATAAAGGACAACCAAACATGGAAGGTTATGGTGAGTACATAACTTCTTTATGTTATGTTGTCCCTATCTCGCCTTCATTCTTGCTGTTTGGGACCGCGTACCCAGCACCTGTTTCTTGGGTGGCTCACTGGAAAAGAACTCTTAAGGACCGGGGACCCAAAGGATTCCCTGTTCCAAGAGGCCACATCTACTTTGTAATGAGTGATAATGGTATGAGGATTAGCCCAAGTAGCTGCCGCACAGATCGAATCCAAAGGCAGTCTGGCTTGAAAAGCAATAGAGGTAGCCAAGGCCCTTGTTGAGTGTGCTTTAATTTTTCCTGGAAGTTTTTTGTTGCGCAAATCGTAGATGTAAATTATAGTGTCTGAAAGCCATTTAGATAAAAAGTCACCTTTGAGACTGAACAGCCTTTCTTATTCTCCGCAAAGGATATGAATTGGTTGGATTATCTAAAGTCCTTGGTCCTGTGTAAATAACAACGTAAATGTCTATGAATGTCCAAATGATGGAGCTTATACTCTGCCTTGTTGCTATGATTGGGGAAGAAAACAGGAAGCTCTATGGATTGATTCAAATTGTACTCAGAACACACCTTGGGTAAGAAAGAGGGGTTGGTTCTAAGAGAAACTCTATCTTTGTGGAAAATCAAGTATGGGGGACGAATAGTAATTCTGCCTGTAATTCTGAAACCCTTCTAGCTGAGGTAATGGCAGTTAAGCAAAGGGTTTTCCATGTCAGAAATTTCAGTGGACAAGAAGCAGATGGCTCAAAGGGAGGAAGAATCAGAGCGTCTACAACCAAACTGAAGTCCCAGGGGGGAAGAGGTTCTCTTATTGGAGGTCTTAAGAGGGTAGTACCTCATAGGAATGCTTTACACAGCCTATGGGACATGATGTTGGAGCCCATTTCTCCCACATGGAAAGTAGAAATGGCAGCCAGCTGAACCCGAATAGTAGCTGCCTCTGCTCCTCGCTCAAAGGTTTCAGCGAGAAATTCGAGAATCTGAAATGGGCGCAGTAAAGGGATCAATCTTATTTTTGCTTGCCCAACAAGAGAACCTCTTCCATTTATTAGCGTAAAGCTTCCTTGTCGTGGGGCTTACGGGAGGAAATCAAAATGAGTTGAACTGCCAGAGAAACATTGGGAAACCTGGCTAAGACCGAAGTGGAGAAACCAAGCTGTCAGCTTGAGAGTTTGAATGGAAGGGTGGAGAGCACCCAAATGATACATCAGGAGATCTGGAGCTAGGTCCAGGATCCAAGGTTCCCCCTGCAGATGAGGCCAAAGGAATGGGAACTATATCTGATGAGGCCAGTAAGGGGCAATGGGGAGAAACTTACAACCCAATGACTGCACTTTCTGAAGATCCTTGGGGATTAGGGGAAATGGTGGAAACGCATAAAGCAGTCCCAGGGACCAATCGTGAACAAGTGCATACCTTGGTGACTGTCCCGGTGGTAGGACTAGGGAAAAGAAGCTGCTGCATTTGTTGTTGAGGGGGATGGCAAACAGATCGCAGCATGTCTGGCCCCATTTGCGAAAAATCAAGTCCGCCACTTCCTGTTTCAGGGACCACTTGTGAGGCATCAGAATAGCCCTGCTGAGCTTGTCCAGTATCACATTGGATTTCCCCAAGATGTGCGTTGCAACCAAAAAATGTTGGGAAGACATTGCCCATTGCCAAACTAGTAGAGCCTCTCGACACAAGGGATAAGACCAGGTTCCACCCTGTTTGTTGATGTACCATACTACAGACATACTGTCTGTCTGAATTGCTATAGTCCCTGTAGGTAGAGAGTCTTGAAGTGCTTGCAATGCCAGAAGCACCGCTCTCATCTCTAGGACATTGATGTACAAGTGGTACTCATGTTCCTGCCAAGTCCCTTGAACAGTTCATCCCAGATAATGTCCCCCCCACCCTATCTGGGAAGTATCCGTGGTTACTGTGGCTACAGGTTGGGGGGTTAGAAATGGGCACCTCACTGATACCAGAGGGGAGTGAAGCCACCATGCTAAGTCCTCCTTGCAAGACTCCATGATCCATATCTGATGTGACATTGGCAAATCCTGGAATGACCATTGAGCAAAAAGGAGCCACTGCAGAATTCTCATGTGGACCAGTGAAATCGCTGCAGCCATCAAACCCAAGGCCTTGAGGACAAATCTTGCCTGGATTCTC
Source organism: Protopterus annectens (assembly GCF_019279795.1). Taxonomy (NCBI): domain Eukaryota; kingdom Metazoa; phylum Chordata; order Ceratodontiformes; family Protopteridae; genus Protopterus; species Protopterus annectens. Next base: position 1,045,605,030 of record NC_056739.1, on the reverse strand, counting down.
TTGTTTGCCATGAAGATTTAAACTTGACAACAAATGGTTAACATTCTTTCGTGAGGCAGTTTTGCTATCATGGCCCTTGCGTCTAAATCTGCCCCTATAAAAGTAATACACTGACAAGGTAACAAGGCAGACTTTTTGTAGTTTATGGTGATGCCTGGTTGTGTACACGTGTGAATAGTTGAGTCCCATGCCTCGATCAGTTGATGCTTGGTGGTGGCAGTGAGGAGCCAGTCATCTAGATATGGAAACACCCAGAATCTTAGCTGCCTCAGGTGAGCTGTGACTACTGCCATGCATTTAGTGAACATCCTGGGGGCTGTGGTGAGACCAAAGGGCAGAGCTCTGAACTGGCAATGACTGGCTCCCAACTGGAAGCATAGATACCTCCTGGTTCGCCTGTCCATTTTTATGTGGTAGTACGCATCTTGGAGATAGATAGAGCACATCCAATTGTCCTGACCCAAAAAAGGGAAGAATGGACTGCAGTGTTACCATCTGGAACTTTGTTTTCTTGACTGATTTGTTCAGTTTGCTGAGATCCAAAATGAGCATCCAGTCCCCTGTCTTTTCTGGAACTAAAAAGAACCTTGAGTAAGTGCTGGATTTGATTTGGTCTGCGGGGACTTCCTGGATGGCTCTTTTTTCTAGCAACCTTTGAACTTCTACGTTTGCTAGATCCTGAAGACTGGAACATCTGGGATTGACTGTTGTTTCCTTGTAAGGGGTGGTTGGGAGAAAGGAATTTTGTAACCCCTGGATATAATCGATAGTACCCATGTATCTTCCGTGATTGTTCACCAAGCTTTTGGGTACAAGGATAATCTGCCACCGACTGCCTCCAGAGGTGGACAGTCAGGCCTCCTTTCAGGAGTGCTGGAAGGCCCTACCAGAGAAAGCATCTCTGTCGGCCTGATTCTGCGGACCCCCCCCCTCTGCCGCAAGATCGGCATCCCCTATTATTATTTCCCCCTCTGCCCTTGGGGGGAAAAATCTCCACGTGTCAGGCACAACTCCCTGAGATTTCCAGAACCACATCTTACTGTTCTTCTGACCTTTGGGGTAAGGTCTAGAGGGAGTGGAAAAATGTACTCCCATGGCAGAGAGAGTTTTGCCATCCCATTCACACCTGATAAGAGTCTTTTACCTGAGGCCCAAACAGCGACGAGCAGTCAAAGGAGGTGTTGGTAAAGGAGGACTTGAAGGGCTCCGCAAATTGACAAAGGCGCATCCAGGAGTGTCTACGCAAGGCAACTCCTGTGCCTGCTGCCCTACTCACTCCATCTGCTGCATAAGAGATCAGCCACATGGAGGAGTTAACTACAGAAATCAAGGTCGCAAGCTGTGAAGCCGCCTTGCTCGCAACTCATTCAGCTGTAGGATCCTGTGGGGCATCTCCCAACTCCTTTAGGAGATCCCTCTGAAGGCGTGTAAAGTGGGACAAATAATTCAGTGACCTGAGAGTAAAAGCCGCTGAGGAAAACATACGCTTCCCATACCTGTCCATTGTATGGGACACTCTGTTCGGCAGATGGACAGAAGAAGTCTACGCTAGTTCTTTATTGGTGGCTGCCACCACCACCATAGCATCAACAGGCACACCCTTTGATAGAAAAGGCTTATCATCTGGAGTAGTTATGAATTTATTGGGCCTCCTCGGAACTGGTTCCAAAGTCTCTGGGGAGCTCCACTCCTTCCGACTCACAAGGGCCAGCAGTGGGTTGAAAGGCAGACACACCCAAGAGGTGGAGGGTCAGGAACCAAATGCATCCAGGTACACAGACTAGTCCTTAGAAGGGGAAAGGGATTTCCAGCCACCCCTCTGTCTAAGGATTTCCAGGATGTCTGAAAAAGTGACATCCTCAGAGGGGGACTGTGGGGACCCTTCTTAGTCATCTAAGTCCGTGTCTGAAGTGAGGGACTCAGGAGAGTCCAAATGCTTCCTCTTGCATTTCTTCCTCTGAGGGGTGCTCTGGGGAGGTTTTGGAAGAGGTGGGGTCACCCAATGGGGCGTCCTGGAGCACGGGTTCCCTACGCTTAGGGGGAAGAGGAGGTTCGGAGGCAGACACTGGCACCCAAGGGTAGGAGCCAATGGAGCAGAGGGTGGAGCGGTCTCACAGGACAACACACTCCTCATAACCTCGAAGGCACCGTGTTCCCGGCCCCGAAGAGACAGGAGATCTCTTCAGAACCAAGGGCGATGGCTCCGAGGTCGATGTAGGAGCCAAGCTCACCTGCGCCTAAGCTCCGAGAGGGAGAGTGGGGCCAGACAAGGGTCCAATGCCACTCCCCCCCCTTGGAGCCAACGAGAGAACATCGTCCCCCAGATCCCTCGATAGACTGAGTAAATGAGGAGATCGGAGCAGTAGTTAGAACCCAGAGACCAATGGTAATTGGAACAGACAGTTCCACCACGACTTCCATGCACTCTGGCTCCAAACTCAAGGGAGTCTGAGGAATCAATACAGATGTTGGTTGGACAGTCAGCACCACTTCCTTAAGGGCTGGGCTCGATAATATTTTTGCTAATGCCGGTGTCCTGAGAAACCTCTTCACCACCATCTCCACATCATCATCCAAAAGACTTCCTAGATGATAGAGAGGAATGGGTGGAAGACTGATGACTGCCTGCCACAGACTTCAAAAGCAGATACTGTGGAACAGACCGCACCGGTTCCAGAGAGGGAGACTTGGTTCTCTTGTGAGTCCTGACTGGCTCTGAGACTACTGATGGAGCCACCAGGGAAAGGGCTTTGTCAGAACCAACACTCTGAACTGACAAACCTGAAGTTTTTTCCTTTGCTTTGGATGGCTCCGAAACTAGAGCCGACGAAGATGATGGCACAGCGGACTTGTCCTGTTTTTTGACTGACTGAGTACCCTCAGAAGAAACATTGAATGGGCTCTTCAATAAGCCACGAAAAATCAACTTATTTTTCCTCTCCTGCAGAACCAGAGAACTAAAGGCGTGACATATGGAACACGAGTCCTGCAGGTGGACAGCCCCTAAGCAATAAACACAAGTCGTGTGCCCGTACGCAAGGGATATCTTCTGGCAGCACGAGTCACACTTTTTAAAACCCAAAGGTTTTGTCTCCTTAGTGAAATCCTTACACATACTATCAAATAACAGACACCAAGAATAACAACAGTAACAATACAAGTAAACTATCGCTATAACTACAACTGTAACTTCAACTTTAGCTTTTAGGGAAGGGGGAGTGCCTCTAAGTAAAGCGGCAAACTCCCCAACCGAGGAGAGCCTCTAACTTAAACGGCTACTCCTGTAAAGGTAGAGACAAGAGAGAAGAGAAGAAAAAGCCCTTTAAATAAAACGCAGGGCTAAAAAGAAGAACCCTCTAAGTTAAAGCAGGTTCAGAAGGGCAAGGAAGGCGTAAAGAAAAATGACGGCCACAACAACAAAACAATAGCAGCAGAAAAGTTTAGAAGGCAAGCTAATCTAATCAAAAAACACTCTAACACTCACTAATATCCAGCAACTAACACTATCTTTAACCCAAAGTTAGAATTTAGTTAAAAAGAAAAAACACTTAGCCTAAGCCAGTATGAGCAATCTCGACTCTGCAAGCCGCAAATGAGATCTGGGTAACTACAGCTAGGCATGTTCGGATAGGGGCTAGCCTCGAGCCAGTAAGAAGCTCTCGAGGTATAGTATACGGCTAGGGTTACCACCTGTCCCACTTTGCGGGGGACAGTCCCTCTTTGGGCAGTTGTGTCCTGACAAAAAATTTAAAAAATGGCAAATGTCCTGAGATTTTAGGACAAAATTATTTCCTATATTTTATGTAATAGTTGCATAAAACAGTTATTATGTATCTAAAATACCTAAATGTTATAAGAAACAGAATAAGCAACTAAAATCGTACAAGAATAAGCTTTTATTTAGGCAAAAAAGTTAAGTTCTAACCTTTGTACTGACCATGGGTATGTGTCAGCCTGTAAAATCTGATGTTTGTACCAAAAATGTCCCACTTCAGCCATTTGAAAAGGTGGCAACCCTATATATGGCCGAGTCGGAGTGGAGGATCGTCTCCAAACCCAAAAAGAACAAATGAAGGCAAGATAGGGACAACATAACATGATGTTTACAGTGAAACCAGAGGTGACATTTTTACATAGTTGTATCAAATGATTATATTATATATTTTATAAGTATATTAGGTATTGCCTTTTCAAATTTATATTAGTATTTTTAATTGCTAATTAACACATTAAGACATGTACTATTTAAGAGTTTTTGTGTTTTAGTATTTGTTTTTATGTCCGAGGGCGAATAAACCGTATTCACATCTTGATTTGTGGCTCTGGTATATTCACGGTTTCTTGTACTTCTTTTGGATTTATACCAGACTTGCTGACCATTTTTCTTTTGTAATTTTTTTGGACATATGTTTAACATACCCTCTACTAGTAATGTGGTGCTTACACCTATTCATCACATTCAAGATTTACTTCAGATAAAAGAAAATCCGCTGTTAAAGGAGTTATTTATTGTTACTGACAATGATGCAATGCAGTCGGACATTGAAGCATCTGTTCAGCAGTAAAAGTTGAAACTTCATTCCTTTGAGGTCAAAATGTACCAACTAAAGAAGCTGCAATGACAATGTTTTACTTTTAATGCCTACATAGAGACTAAAATGGCCCATAGGGGGCTCCGAATATTTAAGATGCCTACTTATAGGAACCGTTATCCTTAACTTCTTAAAGAATGGCAACAGTTAAATCTAAATTTGTCATTCCAATATTTGTCACTTACGAACACATTTTTTGAACCCTATGAGAATGAGCTTAAAAAGGATGTGATTGCTCTATATGACAATTTGACATGACATATTGAAAATAATATTCATTCACTTCTTTTAAATGAAGTGATTAACAAAGTAGTGAATTTTGAGCTTAAGCTCAATGATAATAAAAAGAAAAAATTAAGATGCGATCATGATTTTAAAAAAGGGAAGATCTTCTCCTGGTTAAATTACAAGAAGTCCAATGAGAAAACACATTTGAGTATGCAACGAACCAATCCAGCACAGAAGGAATGTTCAGCTCCTTCTAATGATGTAATGCCGTCTACGTTTAGTACCATAGAAGGGCCTGCACTGATTACATGAGTTCCAGCAAAACAAGTTAATTCTTTAACACAAGTAAATTATGAACAAGCAGTTGTGGACGCAGACTTGATTACAGCACTTGATCCTTTAGAAGTGCCTATGTCTATGACTGTTAAGGAAAACAATGTAAATATAAATGATAACTTTTTTGTTCAAACAAGGTCCATTTCCTCTACCTCCCAAAAGGAAATGATGCATCAGTCAACGGGGACAGAAAAGGAACAATTCAATGGTCAAATAACTGAATGGCTAAAAGGCACTGTAAAACATAACACTGTATTTAACTTGTCAGATTATTCTCTTAATGAAAAAGAATTACATGTGCTCAAAGGATTAACTTGTATTCCAGCTAAAAGTACTGATATTTTGGGGATTCTATTAGAATTCAAGCTACTTATTCACAAGTTGAATTTAAATATATATTTTTTTCAATCTGGCAGTCATAGCAATGAGCATTCAGCTAATAAATGTTATAGGAATAGCATGTTCGTACCACCATCAAATTCTGTTGTATCATTGTTTGAAACATTAGTAGAAAATGAACTGTATTAGCAATACTATAGTAGCTCTAAGAAAGTTTTTTTATAACTTACAAAGAGATGAACATAAAGCAAGTGACACACTCTAACGATATTGTTATCAAACCCAGTGATAAAGGCGGTGGGGTCGTTGTACTAAATAAATCTTTTTTATGCGGATAGTATGTTAAAAATGTTAGATACAGCAGACTATAAATGTACTGATATCAGTGATGTGAGAACTATTAGTAAAGGTGTTTCCCTATGTATTTTAGACATGTATCAACAAACACGGATTAGTAAAGAATTGTTTGATAGTTACATTTGGAGAATTCAGTTGTTCCTATAATTTATGCCATCCCTAAGATACACAAATGTCCAACTATTCCACTGTTACGACCTATAGTGTTCTGCACATGGATGGGTGAAAGAGCCCATCTCAAAATATTTGGAAAGTGAATTAGAGAAAGTCTTGAATATGTGTACAAAAAAGTTATGTACTCATCGTAACATTCCATGTGTGTTGTCCATCATGCCTTCCTTCTTAACTGGTTGGGTTTGGAACTGATCCTCGGTTCTGACTCGGCCTTATACAAAAGCTTGAGATCTTCCACTAGCTCATGGCTGTAATGCTATCACATCATGCTCTAGGAAGGCTCCTCAGATCTTGTTTGCTGATATAACAATAGGTACCAATAGAAGTAATAACAGTTATGGAGCAATGAATAAGGTTGGAGAACCATTACTCCCAATTGAAAAACCACTCTGTACTCCAGGAGCTAAAGGCTGGGGAAGGAGGGTAGGATGTAAGAATGAAGGCGAGATGGACAACACACACATGGAGCATTATGGTGAGTACATAACTTCTTTTTGGGATATTGTCTTATCTCGCCTTCATTCTTAACTGGTTGGGACAGTGTACCTAGCACCATATTTCCTGGATGGCTCAAGAGAGAATATTCTTCAGAACAGTGGACCCAAAGGAGGCCCTGTTCCTGGAAGCCAAATCTTACTTTGTAATGAGTAATAAAGGCATGAAGCCTTGCCCATGTTACTGCAACACAAATGGAATCAATTGGAAGTCTGGCCCAAAAGAAGAGGTTGATACGGTCCTTGTAGAATGACCTTTTACTTGGACGGGAAGCTCTTTGTTTTGAGATTTGTCAGTAAAGGTAACACAATTTGATAACCATTTTGAAAAAGTGACTTTTGATACAAGACCGCCCAAATAATTGGTCAGATTTTCTGTAATCCTTTGCCCTATGTAAGCAGAAACGTAATTATCTATGTACATCAAGTTGGTGTAGCATGTACTCTGCCTTGTTGCAATAGTTTGGAAAAAAGACTGGCATGTCTATGGACTGATTCAAATTAGATTCTGAATATACTTTGAGTAGAAAGGATGGATTTGTTCATAGAGATAATCTGTCTCTGTGAAAGAGCATGTAAGGGGGCTTTATTGACAATTCTTATAGCTCAGAAATGTTTCTAGCAGAAATGATGGCTATCAAAAATATCGTCTTAGAGGTTAAAAACTTTAGATCACAGGATGATGCAGGTTCAAAAGAGGGAAGAGTCAAATGGGATAAGACAAAGTTCAGGTCCCATGGTGCTGGAGGGGATTTAATGGGTGGCCTTAAGATAGTGCCCTTAAGAAAGGGCTTGCAAAGTCTGTGTGACATCACATTAGGTCCCAATTCACCTATATGAAAATTAGGTATCGCTGCTAACTGAACCCGAATGGTAGGTGCAGTGGCACCTTCACTGAAAAGCTTTGCCAAAAATTCGAGAATGGAAACTATAGGGGCAGAAAATGGATCAATGCCGTTATTCAGAGCCCAGGAAGAAAATCTCTTCCATTTGTTTAAATATAACTTTCTCGTTGAAGCCTTATGAGACGAGATGAAAATATGTTTCACTGATGGAGAAAGGCTAGAGCATCTGGCTATATTTGGAATCAGAGCCACCAAACTGTTAATTTGAGGGTCGGAAAGGAAGGGTGGAGCATCCCTGATGCATGAGTCAGAAGGTCCAGAACTGGGTCCAGAACCCACAGCTCCTCCTGGAGGGTGAAGCCAAAGGAAGGGGAACCAGATTTGAAGAGGCCAGTATGGGGTGAGGAGTATCAAATTGCTTCCCAAGGAACTGGCTTTCTGAAGAACTTTGGGCATCAATGGAAAGGGAGGAAAGGCATAGAGGAGACCCGAGGGCCAAGCGTGAATGAGTGCATCCCTTGGTAACTACCCCAGAGGGGGGATTAGGGCAAAGTAGCTGCTGCATTTGGCATTCATCGCTGTGCCAAAAAGGTTGCAGCAAGGCTGGCCCCATTTGTGGAAGATCATCTCCTCTACTTCTTGTTTTAGGGACCACTCATGAGGCATCAGAATTGCCCTGCTGAGTTTATCTGCTATTACGTTGGTTTTCCCTGGGATGTGCTTTGCTGTCAGAAAGCAATGGGAGGAGGTCACCCACTGCCATACTCTCAGGGCCTCCTAACAAAGGGGGAAGATCTGGTTCCTCCTTGTTTGTTTATGTTCCATACAATCGACATGTTGTCGGTCTGTATTGCAACAGCTCTCAGTGGAAGACAGTCCCGAAGTGCTTGCAATGCTAGAAGCACTGCTCTCATCTCTAGGACACTGACGGGCAAATTTGCCTCGTGATCTTGCCAAGTGCCTTGGACTGTCCTCCCAAGGTAATGTCCCTCCCTCCCTACCTGTGAAGCGTCCATGTTCACTGTAGCCAAAGGTAGTGGGAGAACAAAAGATTGACCTAGAGACACATGAGTAGAGTGAAGCCACCAATGAAGGTCTTTTTTGCAAGATTCTGTTATAATAATTTGATGAGACATGGGTAGCTCCTGCATGGACCACTGGGTGAAATGTATCCACTGAAGGATTCTCGTATGTAAACGTGCTAACGGAATCAAGTTTATTGCAGCTGCCATGGTTCCCAAAATTCGCAGGACTGTCCTTGCTTGTACTTTCCTCTTGGAAAGTAGGGTTTGGACCTGATGTTATAGGGCCTGAATTCTTCTGGGGAAGTTTTGCCATCATTTTGGCTGTATCTAGATCTGCCCCTATAAAAACGATATGCTGAGATGGGAACAAGGCAGATTTTTCGTAATTTATCTCGATTCCTATGTGAGAGCAGAGTTGCAAGGTGATGTCTCTCGCTTCTAGGAGTAGATGCTCGATGGTGGTGGTTAGGAGCCAGTCATTTAGGTATGGAAACACTTGGACTCCTAGGTGTCTCAAGTGAGCAGTGACCACCAACACACTTGGTGAACACTCTGGGGACTGCAGTGAGACCAAAGGGCAGAGCTCGAAAACTGGTAGTGACTGGCTCCCAGCCAAAAGCACAAATAACTCCTGGATCACATGTTCATTGTTATGTGGTAGTATGCATCCTGGAGGTCTATAGAACACATCCAATCATCTTGTCCCAGAAAAGGGAGTAGAGACTTCAGTGTTACCAACCGGAACTTTGACTTTCTTACCAACATGCTCAATTGGCTAATATCCAGGATGGGCCTCCAGTCCCCTGCTTTCTTTCAAACTAAAAAGAACCTTGAGGAAGTTCTGGATCCTATTTGGTCTGCGGGGACTGTCTGGATAACTCTTTTTCTACCAACATTGGAATTTCTAGAGTTACCTGTTCCCACTGACTGCGTGGAATGTCTGGGATATTTTTTATGTTGGGAAGGAAAAGGGTATAGAGTAACCTCTGGATACGATACTTTGTACCCAGTTGTCTTTTGTAGATTTTGGCCAGGCTTTTGGGTACAAAGATAAGCGACCCCGACTGCCTCCAGACACAGACAGGCAGGACTCCTTTCAGGAGCGCTGAAAGGACTGACTAAGGAAAGATTCCCTGTCACCCTGATTTTGCGGACCCCCTCTGCTGCGAGGCCGGCATCTTCCATTACTGCTTCCCCCTCTGCCCCTGGGGAAAGTATCACCACGTGTGTCAAGGAAAGATCTCTGGAATTTTCAGAACCACATCTTTCTCCCCTTTTGAACTTTTGGGTAAGGTCTAGAAGGTAGGGAAAACTGGACTCTTACGGCAGAGAGAGTTTTCCCTTCTTGTTCACACCTGGTCAGTGTCTCCTTAACCTTTGGCCTGAACAGGGATGAGCCGTCGAAAGGGGCATTAATAAAGGTAGACTTAAAGGGCTCCACAAAGTCACACAAGCGTATCCAGGAATGTCTCCTTAGAGAAATTCTTGAACCCACTTGCCCTACTCACTCCATCTGCTGCATAAGAAATAAGCCTTATGGAGGAGTTGGAAACTAAAAACAATGTACCACGAAAATAAAAATCACTGATGCCAAATCCACCACTCGAGCAGGTTGACTTTTTTCCAAGAAAAAATGTTCCACCAAATAAAAGATTTCGACACAATTTATTGCCCCACAAACTCCAACAGTAAAAACACTACCAGGTTGATAGGGTTAAGCGCTTTCATCTGAGTGTAAACAGACTTCTTCAGAACCAATAATTACACAATAACTGACCCTTTTAAAGCCCTTTTGGCGCCAAAAAGTATATAAAAATATATTTGTGTGTATTTTCATTATAAAACTTCATTAATTCCTATTAAAAACTATTGAACATATATATGTATATAAAAAACTGTATACAAAAACAGCACATATAAAATAACAAATTTCTAAATATAAGACAATAAAAATTCCTACAACCAGTGGTCCCATGTAACTTGTCAAATGTGTTCTACAACACAAAACAATACTATACTTGAAACAATGCTATGTGTGGGTCTTTACCCACGATCTACTAATAAAAAAGGTTTTATACTAATACTATCATTAAGACCAGGGGCAGTGGTGGCATCACAATAGATTTGCCACTCACTTTCTTTCTGTGCCAGAAAAACCTTCTAATTCCCACCACAGTCTGAAATGTCCACCTGGTCAATAATAGAAAATGTAAATGTGTGATCAACCCCTTTGTCCAACACGTGCTTACTTAATGCATTTTTGTTGTCACCCTTTTTTATTTTGTATAAATGTTCGTAGATACGTGTTTTTAGTTTCCTTTCAGTCTTGCCTATATAGTAGGCTCGACACAGTGAACAAGTGGCAAGATAAACTATTCTTTGAGTGTTACAATTACCTTTCCTACAATAACACACTGTTCTCAAAATGTTGTCCAACTTAATTTTCTTATTCTCGTTGATGTGTTTACACTGGCTGCAGAAACCACATTTCCTGGTTCCACTCTTTGTTTCTATGGGTTTTGTTTTTAAACCACCCTCTAACATTCTTTTTAAATTAAACGAAGTTTTACAGACAGTAATGGGCTTGTTCATTGAAAGTAAACTGTCACCCCCCCGAGGTATTTATCAACTCCCAATGTCTGTTCAAAATCTCCTTCACCAAATTAGTGCATGGGTTGAACATGATGATACATACTGTCCTGTCAACTTCTCCAATTTTCTTTCCATTCATGTCTGAAATAGCTTTTCCCAAAAGGGCTGTGTATCTATTTCCCCAACTACTTTTTACGTAACTTGCCACATTGTCTAACATAACCCTCGGATAATTCCTCTTCAAAAACATTTGATAAATACCATCAATTTCACTTTCCATAATGGCCCTAGTAGAGGACATTCTAGCTGCTCGAATGCACTGCCCTTTGAAAACGTTCTTAAAAATGTGCGGTGGATGGCAGCTACTGTACTCAATATAATCATTCGAAAAAGTAGATTTCCTAAATATCTTAGATACAAAACCTCCTTGAATGTTACTGATGTGGGTATCCAAATAAGAAATCCCAGTTTTGTCAAAATTGAAAGTGAATTTAAGAAAATCCGTTGTGTTGTTTAAGTAATTTATAAACCTGTGTATGTCCTCCATAGGCCCTTTCCAAATAATGAACAGGTCATCCAAAAATCGAGAATAAAATGTGATGTTTTTAAAAAATTCACTAGGAAAGACATACGTGTTCTCCCACTCAAGCATAACCAAATTGGCAAAAATGGGGGCACAAGAGGCCCCCATTGCTACCCCTTTGGTTTGCCTGAACAACTCTCCTTGGAATTGTATGTAGTTGTGTTCCAATATTAACCCCATCATGTCCAATATCAAACTAATCCTGTCCCATGAAAGTCCTGAATACTTTTTTAGACTGTTACCAAAGAATTCAATTCCTATGGGTCCTGGAATGCTTGAAAACAAATCTTGAACATCAATAGTCAAAAAAGTAAGATCTTCTGCCCATACTTCAGGTGTGAGTTTACTCAAAAATTTCCAGGAATCTTTTATAAGATGGGGAACTTTACTGTACACATGTTTTGTCCAATTATGTCCAATTATAATGAAGTTTTATAATGAAAATACACACAAATATATTTTTATATACTTTTTGGCGCCAAAAGGGCTTTAAAAGGGTCAATTATTGTGTAATTATTGGTTCTGAAGAAGTCTGTTTACACTCAGATGAAAGTGCTTAACCCTATCAACCTGGTAGTGTTTTTACTGTTGGAGTTTGTGGTGCAATAAATTGTGTCGAAATCTTTTATTTGGTGGAACATTTTTTCTTGGAAAAAAGTCAACCTGCTCGAGTGGTGGATTTGGCATCAGTGATTTTTATTTTCGTGGTACATTGTTTTTAGTTTCCAAGTTTACTGATGGCTGATTCCGAGTCCTTGACTGCTTCATTGAGCAGGGAAGACTACACAAGCCTTCGTGCGGAAGTAACGTCGCTACAGAACGACGTCAGTAAGCTATTGGAGCTGGTGGGTAAACTCTCCGAAGTAGTTCAACAGCAGAACAACGCGGATTTTGTTAACCAAAAATTGTCCCAGGAAGTAGGACAAGTCCAGCTTCAAACATTTGTTAACGATGAGGGTGAGGACGATATTCCAAATGGTCAACAGGTCGTCAACCCAAAAGGAACGCCAATTGTGGATCTAAATGTCGAAACGAGAGAAGGAGACAGTACAGTTTTGTACCTACCATAAATGTAGATGTTCGAAGATCCACATTGCTGCAGTCCTAACACTTGGGTAGTCCGCTGTCCCAGTCGGCCCGAATACCAAAGTATAAGGCTGACGTCGGTCAAGGCGCATTAATCTGACGTCAGGACGTCAGGGTACAAATGCGCATGACCGACGTCATATCCTCAGTCTTTTCTTGCCCCAGATGTCAGAAGACCCTAAAAAGATAAGGCCAAAACCAAAAAACACCAAACACTCCTGTACCAAATATATATACAATATATACAAATTTACAAAAGTACAACCCCACCCACACAACCACCCCTAAACACAGAGGGGAAGGAGGGAGGGTAAATTGGACTGCAGCAATGTGGATCTTGAACATCTACATTTATGGTAGGTACAAAACTGTACTATGTTCTTCATCTCACATTGCTGCAGTCCTAACACTTGGGTAGAATCCCAAAGCAGAGGTAAGGGAGGCTGGCAAATCATAAAGAAGCAGGAGCTGTCAACATGCCCTGCAAAATAGCGTGGCAAAACCAGCCCTAGATTTAGAGTAGAGAGGAAGGTGGTAATGCTTAGAGAAAGTATGCACTGAACTCCAAGTAGCTGCCTCCAAAATATCCTTAGTTGCCACCCCTTAGAAATGCTGTTGAAGTGGCAGTAGCCCTAGTGGAATGAGGCCTAATCCCGCTGGAATCTCCTTGCCATGATGGGAATAACAAAATGCAATGCAAAACCCAATCCACTTAGAAATAGTTTGTTTTGACACAGGCTTGCCCTGAGAACTCAAAGCAAAAGAAACAAACAACTGCTGAGACCGCCTAAAATCCTTAGTCCTGCTTAAATAATAACGCAACTGCCTGTGTACATCTAAAGTGTGCAAAATCTTTTCCCCTTATTTTGGGGATCTGCATAAAAAGTAGGCAAATGAATAGTTTGGTTTAAAGCCACACTAGAGACCACCTTAGGCATAAAGGAAGGATTAGTGCGTAATGATACCCTATCCTTATGGAAAATCAAAAAGGCTCAACCGCCATAAGGGCCTGCAATTCAGAAACCCTTCTTGCAGAAGTAATGGCCAACAAAAAGCAGTCTTCCATGACAAGTATCTCAATTCAGCAGTAGCGGGCTCAAAAGGTTGTAGAGTAAGTTTCTCCAACACAAAATTGAGGTCCCAAGCAGGAGTAGGAGCTCTACGTGGGGTCTTATATTCTTTGCCCTCTAAGAAATTGCTTGAACAAAGGATGAGAAAACAATGGTGGGTCACAATCATAGTGAGCTGAAATTGCTGCAGCATGAATCTTAATGGAAGAGAAAGACAAACCTTTGTCCAATAACTCAGTAAGATATTGAAGAGCCACACTCAAATTAGGCTCAGAAACCTCCAAATCCTTTGCTGCACTCTAAAATAAAAATCTCTTCCATTTTTCTGCGTACACTTTCCTTGTACTAGGTCTTCTGGCTTCCATAATCACATTCAAAACTTGTTGAGGAAGTTGAGACCTGCTGTGGTTCAAAACAGAATATGCCAGGCTGTTAGATGAAGAGAGTGAAGCTTGACATTGAGTAGATGACCGTCCCTCTGAGACAATAGGTGTGGAATCAAAGGTAAAGGCCATGGAGGCTTCCTTACCAGACTCCTCAGTAATGGGTACCAGTGTTGCGAGGCCAATCTGGAGCTATTAAAATCATCCTTGGCTTGTCTTGTCTGACCTTTAGGAGTACCTTTGGGAGGAGAGGCAGAGGTGGAAAGGCATACACATGAAGATTTTTCCAACTGAAAGAAAGAGCATCCACTTTCCAAGCTGTGTGATGAAACCTTTTGTGCAAAACTTTGGCAGCTGGTGGTTTAGTGGAGAAGCAAACAGATCTATGTCTGGAGTTCCCCATGACACTGTCAATTTCGAAATACATGAAGATCCAGTTTCCACTGTGGGGATCCATGATTTGCCTGCTTAACACATCTGCTAAGGAGTTCTGTGCTCCCGGCAGAAACCTTGCCTGAAGATTTAGTTGCAAGCTGAGCGCAGTCTCCCACAAAATCATTGCTTGCCTGCATAGAGGATAAGAATGTGTTCCCCTTGTTTGTTGATGTACCACATGACAGTTGTGTTGTCTGTTAGAATCAACACCTGCCCTGGAAGAAGTAACTCCTTGAAAGCCATTAATGCAAACTGGACTGCTAACATCTCCTTCATGTTGATATGTAGATGCTGTAGACTGGCAGGCCACTTGTCTTGTATCCACTTTCCATTCAGATGAGCTCCCCAAGCTATGTCTGAGGCATCTGTCGTTAGAATCTGACTCGCCTCTGGCCGGGTCACAGAGAGTCCCTTGTTTAGGTGACATTCCTGAGCCCACCACAAAAATTCCTTTTGAATGCAAGGTATTATTTGAATGACAGTGTCCAAATCCTGGCAGTGCTGTGTCCATACATTTTGAGATACCATTGCAGCTTCCTCATATGCAGTTTGGCATTGGGAAGCACCAGAATACAAGATGCCATGAACCCTAAGGCTTGAAGGACTGTCCTTGCAGTCAGCCCGGACTGAAGAGATAGTTGATGGAAGTAAAGTGAAAGATTCTTTTGTTTGTCCGGGGTTAAAAAGGCCATCTGGGTTGCTGTATTCAGTCTCACACCCAGAAAGCACATGTCTTGAGAGGGTACTAGACTGGACTTTATTTCGTTCACAGAATACCCCAGGCATCTTAGCACTGCTATCACATATTCCAAATGCTGAAAAAGGTCTTCCTTTTCTTGAGCCAGAATCAGGCAGTCGTCCAAGTAAGGATAGATTTGTATTCCTTTTAGCCTGAAGTAAGCTATCACTGGAGCCAGAACTTTGTGAATACTCTGGGCAGTAGATAAGCCAAAGGGCAATGCAGAGAACTGATAATGGGAATTCCCAGCTCGAAAACGCAGATACTTCCTGCAACTTAGTCTGATAGGCACATGAAGGTAAGCCTCCTTGAGATCTAAAGTTACCATCCAGTGATCTTTTCCCAGCAGAGGTAAAAGCTGTTGTAACGTCAACATTTTGAACTTGGGAATGTCCAGATAAGTGTTGAGGATAGATAAATCCAAAATTGGTCTCCACGTGTTCCCCTTTTTGGTACTAGGAACAGGCGAGAATAAAATCCTAGGCCCCTTTCTGGCACAGGAACCGGCTGAATGGCCCCTATTTGGAGTAACAGAGAAATTTGCTTGTGAGCCTCTTTTCTTTGTAGAGGAGGAATGTCTGGCATGCCTTTGAAAGGAGGCAAGGTATGGAAATAAAACCTGTAACCGTGGTGAATGATATCCAATACCCATCTGTCTTGGGTAATTAAACTCCAATTTTCTTTGAAAAGTGCCAGCCTTCCTCCCAAAGGTGCTGCCAGACGAGAAGGCTCTGGCAGCTGAAAAGGCAGGTCATTGGGTCTGTTTACGAAAGGACTGACCCCTGCCCTCACCAGAAGACTGAGCAGGTGAACTCCCTATTCTAGGCCTAAAAGAACCTTGAGCTCTACCCCTACCACGTCTAGACCTACCCCTAGACTGGGAATCATAAGAAGGATATGTCCACCCCTTAGTAGGCCAATTTCTACTAAACTTCGGAGGCTGAACCTGCAAAAAATCTTTAACAGTCTGCATAGACTTAGCCTTGTCCTCCATTTTCTTTAAAACTGCTTCCACAGGCGAACCAAACAACACATCAGATTGTAACGGAGCATCTAAAATCCTTGTCTTAACATTCTCAGCTAAATTCTGATCCCTCAGCCAGGCATGCCTGCGAAGAACAGAACCAGTGGCAGCCACCCTCGAAGAGGCCTGAACAGCATCAAAACCACATTGCAAAGAATGCTTACCCACCTGTTCAGAAACATGAACTAAATCCTGCAACTCTTTACACTCAATACCTTCCGCCAGAGCATCCACCTTAGACTTCAATTGAGAAAGGAGATAATTTTGGTATTTTAACATGTGGAACTGGCAATTCAAAGCCCTCATGGCTAAAGTGGAAGAAGTATACACCTTCTTTCCCCATCTATCCAAAGCCCTTGCCTCTTTATCAGGAGGAACAGGATTTTTAACAACAGAAGCCTTAACACCTTTAGGCCCCTGAGAAACAGTTTCTGGGTCTGCCCTAGGACTCTTAAAAAGATACTTATGAGCTTCAGGCACCCTATAATACCTATCCGGTTTAACTGGGGCAGGAGGCAAAGAATCAGGGTTCAGGGAAGCCTCTGCAAAAACATCCTCCACCACATCCAGAACAGGAGGTATAGCTAAAGGCCTATGCTGGGGTAGAAACAAAAATTCCCTAAGCCTTTTCCTGGAATCAGAGAAATCTTGACCTTCCCATTTAAAATGCTCCCTCATGGAATGAAGAGTCTCTGAAAAAGAAAAATCCTCAGGTGGAGAAGCTGAAGGAGTAGAATCATCTACATCAGAATCAGAATAAGGAGGATACTCCTGTAAGTCTTCAGCCGAAAACTCAGAAGCCTCCGAACACTGCTCAAAACTCTCAAGCTCAGGTTCCACCCTAGGCCTCTTATCAGGAGGGGGCATAGAACCTCTAATCATAGTAATCAAATCTTCTGCCATTTTAAGCATATGTTTCTTAGGCAGAGACCCGGAAGAACTAGGAGAGACACCCACTGAAGTTAAACCTGGCCTGCCTCTCGAAGAAGCCTTGGAAACAGAAGGGGAGGGCCTAACCACCTTAGGAAGGGAGGGGAGAACAGCTACCTGAGAAGCCCCTTCAGCCTGGCCTACCTCCTGAGAGGCCACATCTTGTAACAGTAAAGTCTCTCCCTGAGACTCCAAAGAAACTTCTGGCAGAACCTCCGGCTCCACCGAGCCCTCTAAAGAACCGACGTCCGGGACAGGCGGTTCTTCCAACCTAAACTTTGCTGCTTTGTCCTTGCGCTTTTTTGGGCAAGCGGGCGCCGGAGCACCCGACGGCATTTTATAATTACAACGCTTCCCCAAAACTAACCTGGCACAGTCTAATCTTCTCTTTATAGTGCGTTTGTTAAATCTAGCACAAGAGCGACATCCAACAACGTCGTGCTCAGGCCCTAAGCAAGGTATACACAAGGTATGGTAATCCCTATGAGGTATCTGTTTCCCACAAGAAATACAGTTATTCACTTTTTCTGACATCCGGTTAAATACTGAGGCAAGAAAAAAACAAAATATTCCCCAACGGGGTACTTAGCCAACTTTGATTCGGTCTGAAACTCCCGACTTCAGAAAATTTCAGAACGCCAACCTGCACTCGCAATACTGCTTCTGCATCGGACCATGCGGCAAAAAAGACTGAGGATATGACGTCGGTCATGCGCATTTGTACCCTGACGTCAGATTAATACGCCTTGACCGACGTCAGCCTTATACTTTGGTATTCGGGCCGACTGGGACAGCGGACTACCCAAGTGTTAGGACTGCAGCAATGTGAGATGAAGAACATATTAACATTTCGCCAGATGGCGAATTCACTTTTGACTTCAGTCTCTTTCATTCCAAAGACGAAATGCAGTGTTATGGGGGCCAGACCAAAACAGGAGAAGGAGAAAACATATTCTGCCACAGTGGCTAGAGGTGGCTGTGTCAAAAAAGGTACTGTTAATAAGGACAAAAATTCTAGCCCCTACACTAGATTAAAACATCAGAAAAAAGGGCAGATGCCTGGGGAAATGAATAAAAGTAATGTTTCAATTTCGAATGATGTGTTTAGTAATTTTTTGAATGATGATTTTCTGTTTTTTACTAATGGTGAACACAGAAATGTACAAAGTAGGAATCTGTCAAGTGGAATTTCTGAATCTATTAAAACTAAAATATTTTTGTTGGGGAAAAATTTAATTAACATCAAGAGCATAAAAATAGACAATGCATACTGGATAAGTGTTTAAAATTGGAAATTGTGCCCAAGGGTTTAAGGTTTTTTAAACTTCCCTTGGGTATAACTTATTCTAATTCAGTTATTCATGAATTCAACCACATTTTTGATGAGTTTGGGTTTACTTATATCAAAACCCTTATGAAGTTTAATGATGAAAAAATTTCAATGTTATTGCATGAAATAGAGATTTTGAATGATGAAATTGTGCATGATAATACTTTTGAAATGTGGCAAGATCTATATTTTAAACAATTTCAGGTTGCGAACAATAAAGCCACAGTTGTTTATAATAGGAAACTAAACAAGTTAGAAAGAGATTCTGAACATTATAAAATTCAAAGGGCATACATTTGGCCACATCCTAAAGTAGGAACAGATAGGCAACCTGATATTAACCAAAACACAGGGATGGGGAGGGGTAACAGAAATGAAGACATTAGAATTGAAGATGACTTAAATTTTCAGGGAGGGAGATTCCATCCTGCGCCCAAACAGTACAGGAGGAGGCATTAAAAACCACAGAGAGGTCTTCCAATAGGTCAGCCCTAGTCCCCCCTTTTGAACAGAGAACTTCCAATAGGTCAGCCCTAGTCCCCCCTTTTGAACAGAGTATACACCTATGGTTCTGGGAACTTTGGGAGGGAGTAAAGACAACAGTATTTTGACTAATGACAAACAAGTTATACAAAGTTCTTTGGGTCCGTTTGTTTTGACCTTCGCTGGCTTTAAGGTATACAATTATACAGAGTTTTACATTTCACAAGAATTTTTTACCCTTTTTTAGTAAGGGCATGAAATTTATTCCTACAGCAAAATTTAATTTAGTGGATGTAATCAAAGAGGTCAAACTTTTTTGTTGTAGAGTTAATTTGGCAATACAATATAGGGACGAACAGAATAACACAAACAAGCGGCCCTATGTATGGAACCGGTTATCTAGAAAGAGTGCATACATTCCTCAAACCAACCCCCAAGTGGCACTATATGAAAAGATGGTCTGTAAGGACGTATATAGGCTTTACAAGAACATATGTAACAATTCTTGTTATGGTATACAATTCGAAGACAATCTATCAAAGGGTGAAAGAATTTGTCTGGAGGAGGTAGTGGCAAATACCAATATTAGGATTATGAAACCAGACAAAGGAGGGGGTTTAGTAATCTTCGACACACACAATTATAATACGGCCATTCATGACATTTTGTTCACCTCAGGGAACTACGAAGAGGTGTCCCTTAACCAAATCCACATAGGCTATCGGAGGATAGATTTGGCAATAGAAGAATACTTATTGGATGACCGGATTACTAATGAAGTCTACAATTTTTTAAGAATGGAATTTCCAAAAATGGCTACCATTTTTGGAATTCCTAAGACACATAAATCCCTGGAAAATCCCCCTTTCAGACCCATTATTTCTGGTTCATATTCAAAAACTTATAACATAGGGGTCACTATCGATCATTGGACAAAACATGTGTACAGTAAAGTTCCCCATCTTATAAAAGATTCCTGGGAATTTTTGGGTAAACTCACACCTGAAGTATGGGCAGAAGATCTTACTTTTTTGACTATTGATGCTCAAGATTTGTTTTCAAGCATTCCAGGACCCATAGGAATTGAATTCTTTGGTAACAGTCTAAAAAAGTATTCAGGACTTTCATGGGACAGGATTAGTTTGACATTGGACATGATGGGGTTAATATTGGAACACAACTACATACAATTCCAAGGAGAGTTGTTCAGGCAAACCAAAGGGGTAGCAATGGGGGCCTCTTGTGCCCCATTTTTGCCAATTTGGTTATGCTTGAGTGGGAGAACACGTATGTCTTTCCTAGTGAATTTTTTAAAAACATCACATTTTATTCTCGATTTTTGGATGACCTGTTCATTATTTGGAAAGGGCCTATGGAGGACATACACAGGTTTATAAATTACTTAAACAACACAACGGATTTTCTTAAATTCACTTTCAATTTTGACAAAACTGGGATTTCTTATTTGGATACCCACATCAGTAACATTCAAGGAGGTTTTGTATCTAAGATATTTAGGAAATCTACTTTTTCGAATGATTATATTGAGTACAGTAGCTGCCATCCACCGCACATTTTTAAGAACGTTTTCAAAGGGCAGTGCATTCGAGCAGCTAGAATGTCCTCTACTAGGGCCATTATGGAAAGTGAAATTGATGGTATTTATCAAATGTTTTTGAAGAGGAATTATCCGAGGGTTATGTTAGACAATGTGGCAAGTTACGTAAAAAGTAGTTGGGGAAATAGATACACAGCCCTTTTGGGAAAAGCTATTTCAGACATGAATGGAAAGAAAATTGGAGAAGTTGACAGGACAGTATGTATCATCATGTTCAACCCATACACTAATTTGGTGAAGGAGATTTTGAACAGACATTGGGAGTTGATAAATACCTCGGGGGTGACAGTTTACTTTCAATGAACAAGCCCATTACTGTCTGTAAAACTTCGTTTAATTTAAAAAGAATGTTAGAGGGTGGTTTAAAAACAAAACCTATAGAAACAAAGAGTGGAACCAGGAAATGTGGTTCCTGTAGCCAGTGTAAACACATCAACGAGAATAAGAAAATTAAGTTGGACAACATTTTGAGAACAGTGTGTTATTGTAGGAAAGGTAATTGTAACACTCAAAGAATAGTTTATCTTGCCACTTGTTCACTGTGTCGAGCCTACTATATAGGCAAGACTGAAAGGAAACTAAAAACACGTATCTACGAACATTTATACAAAATAAAAAAGGGTGACAACAAAAATGCATTAAGTAAGCACGTGTTGGACAAAGGGGTTGATCACACATTTACATTTTCTATTATTGACCAGGTGGACATTTCAGACTGTGGTGGGAATTGGAAGGTTTTTCTGGCACAGAAAGAAAGTGAGTGGCAAATCTATTGTGATGCCACCACTGCCCCTGGTCTTAATGATAGTATTAGTATAAAACCTTTTTTATTAGTAGATCGTGGGTAAAGACCCACACATAGCATTGTTTCAAGTATAGTATTGTTTTGTGTTGTAGAACACATTTGACAAGTTACATGGGACCACTGGTTGTAGGAATTTTTATTGTCTTATATTTAGAAATTTGTTATTTTATATGTGCTGTTTTTGTATACAGTTTTTTATATACATATATATGTTCAATAGTTTTTAATAGGAATTAATGAAGTTTTATAATGAAAATACACACAAATATATTTTTATATACTTTTTGGCGCCAAAAGGGCTTTAAAAGGGTCAATTATTGTGTAATTATTGGTTCTGAAGAAGTCTGTTTACACTCAGATGAAAGCGCTTAACCCTATCAACCTGGTAGTGTTTTTACTGTTGGAGTTTATGGTGCAATAAATTGTGTCGAAATTTCTTATGGAGGAGTTGACTACTGAATTTAAGGTGGAGAGCTGAGAGTAAACCTTTTCTAATATCCCTTCAGCTACAGAACCTTCGAGGGTTTCTGGTAGCTCCTTCAAGAGATCTCTTTGAAGTCTGGCTATATGGGTAAGATAATTCAGCAATCTGAGGGCAAGTGTCCCTGAAGAAAATGTGCGCTTTTTGTAACTGTCCATCATATGAGACTTCTTGTTCGGCAGCTGGACAGAAGAGGACGTCTCTGAAAGCTCCTTTTTTGTGGCCGCCGCCAACACCATAGCATCTATTGGGACTCCCTTCATAAGAAAGCTCTTGTCCATCGGCGACGTTATGAATTTATTATGCCTCCGAGGAACGGGCTCCACTGAGTCTGGAGACTCCCATGCCTTTTGACAAACTAGGCCCATAAGTTCGTCCAAAGGCAGAGACACCTAAGTGGTGGAAGGGTGAGACCAAAAAGCCTTCAGGTATACAGACGACTCCTCAGAAGGGTTGATGGGCAGCCAGCCACCTCACTGCTTAAGTATTTCCAAGATATCTGCAAAGGAGACATCCTCAGATGGTGATTGTGGAGACCTTCCAACTCATCGAGGTCTGTATCAGATGAGATGGACTCCTCTGAGGAGTCTAAATGCTTCCTCTTGCATAATCTCTTCTGAGGGACCTCCTCAGAAGACTGTTCTGGAGAGGTTTCAGAAGAGATGGTTGCACCAGATGGGGCATCCTGAGGCTTGGCATCTCCACGTCTCTGTGGAAGCAGTGATGCAGAGGCAGACAATGGTGCCTTTGGGGGAAGAATGTCTCGACCCGAGACTGGACCTGTCTGTGGAGACAGCACTCTCCTCATCACCTCCAACGCCCCCAACCCCCAATCTGAAGAAACTCCTGGCTCACAGGAACCAGTGGGCACCCCAAGAACACAGGGGGGTGGCTCCGAGGCAGATGCAGGAGCAAAGCTCAGCCGTGCTGAAGCTCCGAGAGGCAAGTTCAGATCTGACAACTGTCCAACCTGCCTCCCCTCCCTGGACCCGATTGGACAGCATCGGCTCCTACACTCCTTGACTTCAGATGGACCGAGGATGTCAGAGCGGTAGTCGGAACCCAAAATCCTGGGACAGGTCTCGGCTCAGGTGGCTCCATTACAATCAGTTTGAGACATTCCGGCTCCGAAGTCCCAGATCGGATCAGAGAAGGAATCGATAGTGAATGGGTAGTCTTGGCTCCGAACCCCTCTGGGTTGGAATCGACAACAGTTTGGCAAGCGCTGGTGTCCTCAAAAGCCTCCACATCACCCAATCCATGTCATCATCAGAAAGGCTTCTGGAGGACCGAGAGGAGGGAGCAGGAGATCTAGATGATTGCAGCAAAGGGTACCTCAAGGTAGGAGAAACTGGCTCTAATTCCGGGGACCAGCTCTGTAACAAACTCCATCAGCACCAACACAGATGGAGCCAAAGAAGTAGATTTTTCAGGCCCAGCAGTGTTCAGTTCTGAAGATGCTACTTTTGACAATTTTTTATCCGGCTCCAATTGACCACTAGAAGATGACGACCTCTTTCCCGACTTCTCGGACTTGGAAGAAGGAGGCTTGGTCGATTTAGAAGTGCCCTGACCTTCAAGAGCTTCAGTGAAGGGGGTCTTTAGCAAACCTCTTAAAATCAGCTTTTTTCTCTCTCAGGTAGCACCCTATGGCTGAATGAGTGACAGATGGTGCAGGATTCCTGTAAATGAACTGCTCCAAGGCAGTATACACAAATAGTGTGACCATCAGCGAGAGACATTTTCTGGTTACACCTTCCACATTTTTTGAACCCAGAGGATTTAGTTTCTTTAGGTTCCTTAGACATGTTTGTATATAACACTAATAAAAGCAATAACAGCTAACCACTACAAGGCTAGTAGTATAATTTTTTTTTTTCTTAAGAACAAGAAGAGAAAATCACTCAGAGGTGCAACCTTAGAAATTACAGCAGAAAGGGGGCAGTTCTCTAACTTAAACAAATCTGCCTAAAGTTACAAGGGGAGAAAAAAGAGCCATCTAACTGAAATGGGCAACAGCAGCCCTCTAATGAAAAAGCGCTGTCGCGTAAAGTTAAAGGGGTGAGTCTCACTGCACAAAACTCTCTAATTTAAACAAGCTTGTTGTTAATAAAATAAACCAAAAGAAGCCCTTTAAACCAAGACGGGCTTAAGGAAGTAAAGTTAAGCCGGGACAGGGAAAGGAAAAGGCCTAGAGGAAAAACGACGGCCAGAAGAAAAAAAAAAAACAGCAGCAGCGAATACTCTAAAACTAAAGTATCTAATAAACTCTAGAAGTTGCATTTAAATTAGCAAAATGACAATTAGGCAATAAACAAGTAAAGAAAATTCCCACTTAGCCAGAGCCAGTATGGAAGCACCCGATCTTGTTTAGTGGCAAATGAGATCTGAGGAGCCTTCATAGAGCATGATGGGGATAGGGTGACAGCCACGAGCTAGTGGAAGACCTTGAGCTTTTGTATAAGGCCGAGTTGGAACAGAGGATCGGTTCTGAACCCAACCAGTTAAGAATGAAGGTGAGATAAGACATAACCACATCTATTACCAAGGATAGATCTGAGTTTTTAAAGCAATTATACAAATGGAATAAAAACAATGATAAACTCAATAGTTATATGGTTACACTTGATATAGACTCTCTATTTCCATGTATTCCCAATACTCTGGGTGTCCATACGGTTAAAGATACTGAAATTACTGGATAATAAAGTAAATCTTGTTCTTGAAAATAATGTATTTTTGTTTCAAGGTAAGTACTATAAACAGGTCAAAGGTGTAGCAATGGGCACCCCAGTAGCAAATACACCAATTTAGTTATAAACTCATGGAAAACAGGTGTTATTTTACCTGAATTAAACAGTTTATGTAGTCATGTCGTTTTATGAGAGATTTGCTGGTTATATCTTTTTATTTGGGCTGGTTCTCTATCTGAATTATATGATTTTATAGAATATTTGCACACTACCACCCCCTTTTTAAAATTTAAGAAAAATATACAATACAGGAATACAGATTTTCTAGATATTACTTTAAAGAAAAGTGTGATGCGGCAATTAGACACAGGCCTATATAAGAAAGAGGTTAAGAAATATACATATTTAGCACATGATAGTATGCACCTTTACTTCATGTTCGATAATATTGTTAAAAATCAGATGGCCAGAATTAGTATAGTAAATACGCGAGGAGAAAGAATTATTACAACAGTTAGATAATATTGTTGATTTCACAAACAGTGTATGACAATAAAAATATGTTGTATTAAAGAGGAAGTATTGAAAAATAGAGACGATGTGTTTCCAACTATCTTTTCAGATAAATTTAGCATTGAAAATAAGACCAATTGAAGGAACACGAATAACTGCTGCTTTGTTCTTACTTATGATCAAAAACGTCTGTTAAAAAGATAGTAAGGATATACTGGCCATTACTGTCCTAAGTACCAGAGCTTAAGGGCATTTCTGCAAATAATCCAGTCTTTTGTTATAAGAAATGTAGTACACTAAAGAATAGACTATGTTATAAAGAACAAACAAGTACGGATCAGATTATTGATAAAAAGGGCACATATAAATGTAATAATTGTGTGTTCTGTAAATTAATTTATACAAAATTCATCCAGTTATAAAGATATCTGTCATATACAGGTACAAGGAAATGTAATACCAAAAATACCATATATATGGATCATCATCTTCTTTCGGTTGTTCCCGTTAGGTGTCGCCACAGCGGATCATCTGATTCCATTTCTTCCTGTCCTCTGCATCTTGCTCTGTCACACCAACCACCTGCATGTCCTCTCACCATATCCATAAACCTTATCTTAGGCCTTCCTCTTTCCTGTTACCTGGTAGCTTCTTCCTTAGCATCTTTTTTCTTAATATACTCAGTATCCCTCCTCAGCACATGTCCAAACCAACATAATCTTGCCTCTCTGGCTTTGTCTCCAAACCTTCTAACCTGGGCTGACCCTCTAATATACTTATTCTTGATCCTGTCCACCCTCGTCACACCCAGTGCAAATCTTAACATCTTTAACTCTGCCACATCCAGCTCTAACTCCTGCCTTTTAGTCAATGCCACTGTCTCCAACCCATATAACATTGCTGGTCTCACTACTCTCTTGTAGACCTTCCCTTTCACTCTTACTGGAACTTGTCTGTCACAAATCACTCCTGACACTCTTCTCCACCCACTCCATCCTGCCTGTACTCTCTTCCACACTCACCATTACTCTGAACTATTGATTCCAAGTATTTAAACTCATCCACCTTCACCACCTTTACTCCTTGCATCCTCACCATTCCTCTTTCCTCCCTCTTTTTCACACACACACACATTCTGTCTTAGTCCTGCTGACTTTCATTCCTCTTGTCTCTAGAGCATATCTCCATCTCTCCAGGGTGTCCTCCACATGTTCCCTACTCTCACTACAAACCACAATGTCATCTGCAAACATTATAGTCCACAGGACTCCTGTCTGATTTCGCCTGTAAACCAGTCCATCACAACTGCATATAAGAAAGGCTCAGAGCTGATCCTTGATGCAATCCCACCTCCACCTTTAAACGCATCTGTCACTCCCACCGCAGACCTCACCGCTGTCACACTACCCTCGTACATATCCTGTACCACTCTTACATACTTCTCTGACACTCCCAACTTCCTCATATAATACCAACAACTCTCTAGGCACCCTGTCATATGCTTTCTCTAAGTCTACAAAAACACAATGCAACTCTTTCTGACCTTTTCTGTACTTCTCCATCGAACACTCTCAGAGAAAACATCGCATCTGTAGTGCTCTTTCCCAGCATGAAACCATACTGCTGATCACTAATCATCACGTCCCTTCTTAACCTAGCTTCCACTACTCTTTCCCATAACTTCATGCATTGACGGATCAATTTAATCCCTCTGTAGTTACTACAGCTCTGCACATCACCCTTATTCTTTAAAATCGGTACCAAAACATTTTTTCTCAATTCCTCAGGCATCATCTCACTTTCCAAGATTTCATTAAACAATCTAGTTAAAAACTCCACTGCCATTTCACCTAAACACCTCCATGCTTCCACAGGTATGTCATCTGGACCAACAGCCTATCCATTATTCATCCTCTTCATAGCTATCCTTACTTCCCTCCTTGCTAATCCACTGCACTTCATGATTCACTATCCCCACATCATCCAACCTTTCTCCCTCGCATTCTCTTCATTCATCAACCCCTCAAAGTACTCTTTCCATCTGCTCAACACACTCTCCTCGCTTGTACTCTCTTCCACACTCACCATTACTCTGAACTATTGATTTTTTTAAATATCCACCTTCAACCTTTACTGTGGAATCCTCACCATCCTTACGTGGTCATAAACAACACTTATGTCTTAGGAACCTGAGGGATTTGCATTCGCTCTCCTACAGCAACGATTTCCAGTGCCTTTAACCTTTCTAGTGGATGGTTTATGAGCCGCCACCAAAATAGCCTTTACAGGCGAAGAAATACCGAGTCCTTATCAAGAGTGGAACTGGAGCAGCCAAGCGGTCAGCTTCAGGTTGTCCAGGTTCGGAGGAGGAATGCAGGATGGATGGGATATCAGATCCGGATGGGATCTAGAATCCAGGAGGATTCACCGAGCGAGACCTTAGGAAGGGGAACCAGATCTGTCGAGGCCAGAATGGAGCAATGAGAATCATTCTGCAACCCACCGAGAGGCTTTCTGAAGAACTTGCAGCATCAGAGGCAAGGGTGGATAGGCATACAGAAGACCGGGTGGCCAAGCATGCACCAGAGCGTCTCTTGGGGTACCTCCGGAGGAGGTATTAGAAGCGAAAAACTGTCGCACTTGGTGTTTGAGGAGAAGCAAAAGATCGCATGAAGGGTTCCCCACCGTGCGAATATGCGTTCCGCTACTTGACAATTGAGAGACCACTCGTAAGGGGTCAGAATGGTGCGACTGAGCTTGTCCGCTAGGATGTTGGACCGACCCGGAATGTGCGTTGCTATTAGAAAGCGATTGGTGGAGATTGCCCATTCCCAAACTCTCATGGCCTCTCGACAAAGAGGGTAAGATCTTGTTCCCCCTTGCTTGTTGATGTACCAGACAACGGACATGTTGTCCGATTGAATCGCAATTGTTCCCAAGGGAAGAAAGTCCTGAAGTGCTAGCAGCGCTAAGAGCACTGCTCTCATCTCTAGAACATTGATATGCAGTAAGGTCTCTGAATCGTTCCACGTGCCTTGGACTCTCCGGCCTGCAAGTGCCCCCACCCGGGAGGCGTCCGTGGTCACCGTGGCGAGGGGAGAAGCACAAAATGGGCGGCCTTTGTGGAGATCCGGGGAGTGGAGCCACCACAAGAGGGACCGCTTGCAAGCCTTGCTGATCGCTATGGGATGATGCATGGGGAGAGCAAGGTATGACCACTGTACAAGAGCGTCCACTGTAGAATCGCATATTGAGCCTGGCAAGAGGAAGAAGTGCTATAGCGAAGCCATGGACCCTAGAGCCCTCAGGACCAACTCCGCTGGAACAGAAGTGGAATGGAGAATCGGCCGCACCTGGAGCTGCAGATTTAGAACTCTGTCCGCAGTGAGGAAGGCTCGTAAACTCCTTGTGTCTAGCCTGGCCCCTATAAAATCTAAGAGCTGTGTGTGCGCCAGGTTGGACTTTGTATTTATTGTGATGCCCAGAAAGGGAGCAAGATGGAGAAAGGAGTCTCGCGCCAAGAGAAGTAGATGCCTTGTTGGGGCGGTAAGAAGCCAGTCGTCCAGGTAGGGAAAGACCTGCACCCCCTGAAGCCTCAGGTGGGCCGCTACCACTGCTAGTACTTTGGTGAACACCCTGGGGGCTGTGGTGAGACCAAAGGGAAGGACCCGGAACTGGTAGTGACTGGCTCCCAGCCGAAGCGGAGAAACCACCTGGAGCGCCTGTCCAACAGGATGTGGTAGTGCAGCGTCCTTGAGATCTATCGAGCACATCCAGTGATTTTCTCCCAGAAGGAGAATAGATTGCAGAGTGACCATTGAATTTTTCTTTGGGGACTGCCAGATTCAAGAGAGAGGTCTAGGATTGGTCTTAGTTCCCCGTCTTTTTGGCACTAAAAGAATCTGGAGTAGAACCCTGATCCGATCTGGTCTGGGGAGCGGGCTGGATGGCTCCTTTCTTTAGCAGATGGCCAATTTCTGCCAAAGCGGCCTCCCGTTGACCGGGTGGGGCGTCTGGGAGGACTTCAACTTTGGAAGGTGAAGGAAAGGAATGCGATATCCCCTGGATATGATTTGGAGAACCCAGCGGTCGATGTTATGGACTCCCATGCGCTAGGTGCCCAGCGTCCCGACTGCCTCCAGAGTAGAGCAGTCGGGCAACCCCTCAGGGTTGCTGGGCAGGCCGTTCAGCGAAAGGTTCCCTGGACCCGACGTTTCTGGGAGCCCCTCTCCCTGTAGGGCGGCGTCCTCCCTGTCCTCCTCTGCCACGGAAGGACTGGTTGTCCGGAGCAGGCTGGGACTGCTGCGACTTCGGAACCACATCTTCTTCTGACCCTTTTGGTTCCTAGAATAGGGCCTCTGGGGTGCAGAGAAGCGGATTCGGGACGGCAGACAGCGTCTTCCGTCCTTTCGCTCTGGGTCAGCGTCTTGAGCGGTCTTGCCAAACAGAGCAGAACCATCAAAGGCGTTAAGCGGCGCCTTGAAGGGCTCAGAAAAATCGCAGTGACGGAGCCAGGCCTGGCGTCTAGTGACCAGTCCTGTCCCGCAGCTCTAGCGCCCTCCGTTGCATGGGAGAGTAGCCGCGAAGTATTTGTAACTGACCTAAGAGTGGCCATCGGGTGGAGTGCAGAACTCTGTCCTCCTCCGAAATGGACTCAGGGGGGGATGCAGCGTATTCCTTAATAAGATCTCGCTGCATCCGAATAACATGTGCCAAATAGTTCAGCGCCCTTACTGAGAAGGTCGCCGAACTGAACATCCGCTTCCCCAAGCGGTCCATCATTCGAGACTCCTTGCTCGGTGGGTGGACTGAGGGACTCTCCTGAGCCAGTTCCCTCTTTGTGGCCGCCGCCATCAACATGGCATCTACCGGAGGCCCCTTACTCCAATGGGTCCGGTCGGAAGGCGGGCTAAGGATCCTATCCGGTCTTTTGGGAATTGGCTCCACGGTGTCCGGTTCCTTCCACGCCCTGGTGGTAATAAGGTCCACCAGGGGTCGGCAGGGACACCCAAGAGGTAGACGGGCCCGTTGAATGCCTCCAAGAACACGGACTCGTCCGAGGAAGACTTGGGGCAGACCACCCCCTTATGAGCATTTCCATGATGTCTCCAAAGGAGACATCCTCGGGGTGACCGTGGGGAGCCTTCCCTTCCTCCAAGTCCGTGTCTTCAGTGAGAGACTCGGGGAGTCAATGTGCCTCCTCTTGCACGTATGCTTGCGAGGACCTCCTCTGGGGGCTGTCAGAGGAATCCTGCAAGCAGCAATTGCTCCATAGGAGCAACTTGGGAGCACAGAAGCGGGCTGTCCCAGGGGCGGATGGTGGAAGCCTGGCCCAGTGCAGAGGGAGCGGGGCGGGCGAAACAAGTGCCGGGGTCCGGAGACCCTCAACAGAGCCCTCTCCACTACATCAAAAGCGAAGGGGAGCCGACCTCGACCAAAGGATCCGACAATCGGCTCCCCTCGGATCCGAAGAGTGGATCGGGCGGCGCGAAGCACTCGGATCCGAAGGGACAGTGCGCTCCGACACACGGCGGCGAAGGAGCACTGATCCCCGGATCCGGCTCGGATCCAGGCTCCGAGATCGGGTCCGGCGCTCGAGGGCAGGTCGGATCCGAAGTACCAAGTACTGTCGGCGCCGACCCACCCCGGCTCGAAGCTGCTCGGCTCCAGATGCTCCGAACCCGGATGGCGGGTCGGAGAAGGAGCAATAGGCTTAAAGGGTGTTGAGCTCCCCGGGGAGGCAAAACACTCCCATCTGCATCTGGGCCTGGATGAACCTTCTCATCATCCGGTCCAGATCAGCATCAGAAAGGCTATGGGTAGATCTCGAAGAGGCTACCGAGGTAGGCCTGGAGTGCCTCCTCGATAGCCTCGGCGGAGATCGGGCGGTGAAAGCACACAGGGACCGGGCCGAGAAGGAGGAGACCGAACCGACAGCGGAGCCGGGGAGAAGCCAGCTTGGCTGGCGGGGCGAAACAGAGGTCTCGGCCGCCCGGCTTGGTGCTTCTCCCTCCGGTCCTTTAGCATCCCTCTCCTCTCCAGAAGCGGGAGTTTGAGTCCCAGGAGCAGGAGGGTGCCACAGGGGAACAACTGCAGCCACAGTAGTCCCGAAGGAGCGGAGGCGGGCGAGTCCGGTGGTAAAGACCCGCCAAGACCAGCTTGGACCTCCGCTCCCTCAGTGCCCTGGGGTTGAACCCTGCACAAATGGAACAACCAGATGTGAGGTGTTCAACCCCAAGACACTTAACACACCGAGTGTGGCCATCAGCCGGTGAGAGCTTATGGCCACACTCGGAGCATTTCGAAAATATAGATTTAGGCTGGTCAGCCATAATCTATAACACAGTAAAAGTTACAGAAAGTAACTTAAAACAAAAAGACACACAGGCCTACACACACACTCTACGCAACAGCGAGGGGAGGGAATAAAAATTACTTATTTTAACTTAAAATAAACTCAAAATACACTATAAGAAAGGGAAACCTAAACTTTCACACAAATTCAGTCAAACAACCAAAAAATTTTCTGTTTTTTTACAAGAAATAGAGTTCACTTAGCTGAGAGCTATGTACCCAAATCCAGTCACCAGCGCGGCAAACGAGATCTGAGGTCATGAGGGTAGAGCAGGGCATTATGGGTGAGGGGAGGAGCTGAGAGCTTGGATCCATAGCTGGAAAACCATGCCGGTTCGGATCCGATATCGGATCCATAACCCACAGGTTGCAGACAAATGAATATCCTACTTCAGATCAGGTGTTATTTTACCTGAATTAAACAGTTTATGTAGTCATGTCGTTTTATGAGAGATTTGCTGGTTATATCTTTTTATTTGGGCTGGTTCTCTATCTGAATTATATGATTTTATAGAATATTTGCACACTACCACCCCCTTTTTAAAATTTAAGAAAAATATACAATACAGGAATACAGATTTTCTAGATATTACTTTAAAGAAAAGTGTGATGCGGCAATTAGACACAGCCCTATATAAGAAAGAGGTTAAGAAATATACATATTTAGCACATGATAGTATGCACCTTTACTTCATGTTCGATAATATTGTTAAAAATCAGATGGCCAGAATTAGTATAGTAAATACGCAGGAGAAAGAATTATTACAACAGTTAGATAATATTGTTGATTTCACAAACAGTGTATGACAATAAAAAATATGTTGTATTAAAGAGGAAGTATTGAAAAATAGAGACGATGTGTTTCCAACTATCTTTTCAGATAAATTTAGCATTGAAAATAAGACCAATTGAAGGAACACAAATAACTGCTGCTTTGTTCTTACTTATGATCAAAAACGTCTGTTAAAAAGATAGTAAGGATATACTGGCCATTACTGTCCTAAGTACCAGAGCTTAAGGGCATTTCTGCAAATAATCCAGTCTTTTGTTATAAGAAATGTAGTACACTAAAGAATAGACTATGTTATAAAGAACAAACAAGTACGGATCAGATTATTGATAAAAAGGGCACATATAAATGTAATAATTGTGTGTTCTGTAAATTAATTTATACAAAAATTCATCCAGTTATAAAAGATATCTGTCATATACAGGTACAAGGGAAATGTAATACCAAAAATACCATATATATGGATCATCATCTTCTTTCGGTTGTTCCCGTTAGGTGTCGCCACAGCGGATCATCTGATTCCATTTCTTCCTGTCCTCTGCATCTTGCTCTGTCACACCAACCACCTGCATGTCCTCTCTCACCATATCCATAAACCTTATCTTAGGCCTTCCTCTTTTCCTGTTACCTGGTAGCTTCTTCCTTAGCATCTTTTTCTTAATATACTCAGTATCCCTCCTCAGCACATGTCCAAACCAACATAATCTTGCCTCTCTGGCTTTGTCTCCAAACCTTCTAACCTGGGCTGACCCTCTAATATACTTATTCTTGATCCTGTCCACCCTCGTCACACCCAGTGCAAATCTTAACATCTTTAACTCTGCCACATCCAGCTCTAACTCCTGCCTTTTAGTCAATGCCACTGTCTCCAACCCATATAACATTGCTGGTCTCACTACTCTCTTGTAGACCTTCCCTTTCACTCTTACTGGAACTTGTCTGTCACAAATCACTCCTGACACTCTTCTCCACCCACTCCATCCTGCCTGTACTCTCTTCCACACTCACCATTACTCTGAACTATTGATTCCAAGTATTTAAACTCATCCACCTTCATCACCTCTACTCCTTGCATCCTCACCATTCCTCTTTCCTCCCTCTCATTCACACACACATATTCTGTCTTAGTCCTGCTGATCTTCATTCCTCTTCTCTCTACAGCATATCTCCATCTCTCCAGGGTGTCCTCCACATGTTCCCTACTCTCACTACAAACCACAATGTCATCTGCAAACATTATAGTCCACAGGGACTCCTGTCTGATTTCGTCTGTAAACCAGTCCATCACAACTGCATATAAGAAAGGGCTCAGAGCTGATCCTTGATGCAATCCCACCTCCACCTTAAACGCATCTGTCACTCCCACCGCAGACCTCACCGCTGTCACACTACCCTCGTACATATCCTGTACCACTCTTACATACTTCTCTGACACTCCCAACTTCCTCATATAATACCACAACTCCTCTCTAGGCACCCTGTCATATGCTTTCTCTAAGTCTACAAAAACACAATGCAACTCTTTCTGACCTTCTCTGTACTTCTCCATCGAACACTCTCAGAGAAAACATCGCATCTGTAGTGCTCTTTCCCAGCATGAAACCATACTGCTGATCACTAATCATCACGTCCCTTCTTAACCTAGCTTCCACTACTCTTTCCCATAACTTCATGCGTTGACTGATCAATTTAATCCCTCTGTAGTTACTACAGCTCTGCACATCACCCTTATTCTTTAAAATCGGTACCAAAACATTTTTTCTCAATTCCTCAGGCATCATCTCACTTTCCAAGATTTCATTAAACAATCTAGTTAAAAACTCCACTGCCATTTCACCTAAACACCTCCATGCTTCCACAGGTATGTCATCTGGACCAACAGCCTATCCATTATTCATCCTCTTCATAGCTATCCTTACTTCCCTCCTTGCTAATCCACTGCACTTCATGATTCACTATCCCCACATCATCCAACCTTCTCTCCCTCGCATTCTCTTCATTCATCAACCCCTCAAAGTACTCTTTCCATCTGCTCAACACACTCTCCTCGCTTGTGAGTACATTTTCCTCATTATCCTTTATCACCTTTACCTGCTGCACATCTTTCCTAGCTTAGTCCCTCTGTCTAGCCAATAAGTACAGGTCCTTTTCTCCCTCCTTAGTGTCCAACCTTTCATACAACTCTTCATATGCCTTAGCCTTCACCACCTCTCTCTGTCATGCACCTCATCTCCTTATACTCCTATCTACTTTCTTCATCTCTCTGACAATCCCACTTCTTCTTTGCCAACCTCTTTCTCTGTATACTCTCCTGTATTTTCTCATTCCACCACCATGTCTCCTTGTCGTCCTTCCTCTGTCCAGATGTCATACCAAGCACTTTTCTAGCCATCTCCCTTACTAGCTCTGCTGTAGTTACCCAGCTATTCAGTAACTCCTCACTACCACCCAGTGCCTGTCTTAACTCATCCCTGAACTCCACCTCACAATTACCCTTTTTCAATTTCCACCATTTGATCCTTGGTGCTGCCCTCACACTCCTCCTCCTCTTCTTGATCACCAACATCACCCTACAAACCACCATCCTATGCTGCCTAACTACACTTTCCCTGGTCACCACTTTACAGTCTCCAATCTCCTTCAAACTGGCCCTCCTACATAAGATATAATCCACCTGTATGCATCTTCCTCCACTCTTGTATGTCACCCTATGCTCCTCCCTCTTGTTAAAATATGTATTCATCACAGCCATGTCCATCCTTTTCGCAAAATCCACTACCACCTGACCTTCTGCATTCCTTTGTTTAACACCATACCTACCCATCACTTCCTCATCCCCTCTGTTCCCTTCACCAACATGCCTATTGAAATCTGCTCCAATCACCACTCTCTCACCCTTGGATACAGTCATCACCGCTTCATCCAACTCACTCCAAAAATTTTCTTTCTCATCCATCGCACACCCAACTTGTAGAGCATATGCACTAACAACATTCATCATTACATCATCAATTTCCAGCTCATAAACATCACTCATTCCGAAACTCTTTTCACCTCCAAAACACTCTTAGCATACAGTTCCTTCAGGATAACTCATACTCCATTTCTCCTCCCATCTACACTGTGATAAAACAATTTGAACCCACCTCCGATACGCCTAGCCTTACTCCCCTTCCATCTGGTCTCTTTCACACACAATATACCAACCTTCCTTCTGTCCATCATATCGGCTAGCTCTCTCCCTATACCAGTCATACTACCAACATTCAAAGTTCTGACCTGCACTACCACAGTCCTAGCCTTTCTCCTCTCTTCCTGCCTTTGGCCATGCCTTCTACCTCTTCTCCTCCTTCGGCCAACAGTAGCCCAATTTCCACCAGCACCCTGTTGGCTAACAGTACTGGTGGCAGTCGTTGTTAACCCGGGCCTCGACTGATCCGGTATGTAAATATTTACTGCTGTCCGCATGAATAATTTGGAGAAGTTTTACGCCAGATGCCCTACCTGACACAACCCTCCCCATTTATCCGGGCTTGGGAGTGGCACAAATAAATGCACTGGCTTGTGCAACCCTAGTGGCTGGGTTAAAAATACCATATACATGGATAAATGTACAAAATGCTCTTTTTATATAGGAAAAACTAATCAACATTTTAAAGATCAAATTAGTATAGTCATTTGTCAGAAATTAAAAGGGGTGTAGAGACCAATTCATTATATAAGCATATATGTAATACAAAAAGTACTCACAGTTTTAAATTTTTGATTTTGGAAAGAGTTTGTATAAGCCTTAGAGGAGGCGATATTGTTAATATGATTGAAAGACAGGAAAATAAATGGATTTTAAGTTTGTGGGCTTTTGTTCCATCAGGATTAAATGTGATGTTTACGGTGAAACCAGAGGTGAAATTTTATGTAGTTGTATCAAATGATTATATTATATATTTTATAAGTATATTAGGCACTGCCTTTTTAAATTGATATTAGCATTTCTAATTGCTAATTAACACATCAAGATATAGGCTACATAACAGTTTTTGTGTTTTAGAATCTGTTTTTATGCCTGAGGACGAACGAACCGTATTCATATCTTGTTTCATGGCTCTGGTATATTTGCCATTTCTTGTACTTCTAATAGCAATATCTGAGCTGGCTGCCTATGAGGTATGCTCTGCTGAACGGGAGATGAGTCTCATGGAGTATTTAGACAGGAAAGAGAGAGTAGCCAACTGGGGAGCTACTTTCTTGAAGTTCTCTACCAACATGGTCTCTGCTAGAGAGTTAAAGTTCTTTAACTAGATCTCTCTGCAATTTAGTGAAATGTATGAACTCGAGCTGAGGTAACAGGGAGAAGGGCATTGTATGTAGAAGCTTAGCTCGAGAGTTTTTGGCTGGCGTGAGCTTGGTATTAGGGCGACTCGGTTCCGAGGGCTCGGAACCAAACCAATCAGTGATGAATGGAAAGAAGATTAACATCAGATCAGTTTTTGTGTTTTAGTATCTGTTTTTATGCCCGAGGGCGAACGAGCCGCATTCATATTTTGTTTCATGGCTCTTGTATATTTGCTGTTTCTTGTACTTCTAATAGCAATACCTGAGCTGGCTGCCTGCAAGGTACTCTCTTGCTGACCAGGAGATGAGTCTCATGGAGGACTTAGACTAGGAAGAGAGTAGCCAACTGGGGAGGTACTTTCCTGAGGTCCTCTACTGACATGGTCTCTGCTAGAGAGTCAAAGTTCTTTAACTAGATCTCTCTGCAATCTAGTGAAATGTGACAGATAATTTAACACTCTCAGTGAGACGGCAGCAGAGGCATAAACGTGCTTACCAAAATGTCCATCACTCTGGGCTCCCTGTTTGGTGAATGGAGAGTTGAGCTATGTTCAGCTAGCTCTTTTTAGGCAGCTGTTGCCACAAACATAGCATCTACTGGTATGCCCTTGGTCCAATATAGACGGTCATGGGGGGGGGGGGATTTATCTGGATATTTTTGGTATTGTTTCAATGTTGTCCGGCTCCTTCTGAGCCCGGCAGGAGACAATCTATGAGGTAGTCTGCTGGGGGGGGGGGGTAACCCAAGACATAGGCCCATCCTGAAAGCCCCCAAACACAAAGACTCTTCAGAACAGGGATTTTGGGCTGACCAGCCATCTGTTTGTCCAAGGATCTCTAAAATGTCACCAAAGGAGGCATGTTCCAGTGGTGACCTTGGAGGTCCCTCTCCCTCAAAGTCCCCGTCTTCGGTCGGTGAGACACTCTTTCCACGTCTTCTTACGAAGGAAGTATTGGAAAAAGAGGTGCTCCATCTAGAGGCATATCCTGGACACTTCTTGAGGCAAGCCGACCCTGGACAGGTATGACTGGCTCAGCAGTCAGATCCAGTGAATGACGATGGGGAGGATCACAGATCCGAGAGGTCAGATTTCTGTGAGAAGAGAAGGGTCTTTCCACAATCTGGAAAGCCGAAAGACCCAGACACCCTCTCTTACCCCCTCGAGGCCATAGCAGTTGAAGAGGAAGGAGGAGTGACAACTACAGATCCGAGGTCTCCAAGAAGAATCAGACCTGAGCTGTCAAGTGCCGAAGCTGAGAGAGAGGAAAGGACGGCTCCAACAAGGATATAGCCGAACCCTTACCCCAGATGCGCTGTCGATATCACAGATCATAGACCCACTCTGATCCGAAGAGCTCTGAGCAGAGCTAGTCAGGGTAACCATCTGAGTGAAGGAAGACAGCCTCTTCGGATCAGACGCCAACTCTATTTGTTGTCCATGATACTGAGGATCCAAAATGAGAGGTTGGATCAGAGAAGGAATTCTGACTTGGGACACAGGAGTACTCACAGGTCCGACATTGGATGGAGTAGATAAAACCCTCAACTGAATCAGGGTTCTGAGAAACCCCCACATCATCTTGTTCATATCCATTTCAAAGAGGCTCCTGGAAGATCTAGAAGACCACTGCCTCTGGTCTTGAATGTCTAGTGGGAGTTTGTAGAACGTTTTTTGTTAAGGTTGTAGACACTGACCTAATGGACACATCAGGAATTTAGCTCCAGACTTTAAGATCCAAGGAACTAGGATCTGAGAAGGGAGCTGAATGCCTGGGAGTCAGCAAAAGTAAACTACTTCCTGTCTGCTCTGAGGAACGTTGTTTTAGATCCTAGGGAGCCGATGTAGGTCTCGGACCAGACAACCTCGAATCCAAGGATTTTGACACTTTCGCAGGTGGCTCTGAAGCAGTCCTTGAAGACCTGTGAGAGAGTTTCTTGTGATCTGAAGAACCAGGTATAGTTTTTCAGAGGGTTTGAGATCCTGGCAAAGAGGAGGATCAAGATGGCAAAAGTCCTCTTAGAATCAATTTGATCTGATGTTGCCAGTCTTCACCCAATCCTTGACAGTGGGTTCGGTTCTGAACCTCGAAACGGATTCGACCACATCTTCCAGCTCGCGCTCTCCAAACTCACGAGCCAGGCACTAGCCATAATGCTCCTCTCTGAAGTTACCTCAGATCTCGTTTGCTGCTTCTCAGACCAGATGCATTAATTTCCTTCTGTCGAGCCTTGGCTATAACAGTAAGTTAATTTCCAATTTTCTTAAACTAGTTTTTTGTCTTTCAAAAAATAAATCCTTGTCTAATTCCTTTTTCGCTATCTACCTGCTCCTCTTATCCCTAGCTGTTTTAGTTTTCCTTTTTCCCTCTCCTACCGTTGGTAGAATTTAAGTACTATTGCTGGTACTTTTTTTCTATTTCTTTCTTTCTTATTATCTTTCTAGGTACTCTAAAATACCAGCGTTGGTATCTCTTACCTTTATCTAAATAAAAAAAAAAATCCTTTAAAGACAGGCCACCAAGCCCCTTTTTGGAAGAGACACCCCCTAAATTTCATCATCTTCTATCATTCTACTAAGAGTCTTTCTCAGGCGGACATATTAAGACTGGTGGATCAGTTTCTGATGGCCAGGGGATTATCCTCGGTTTCTAGCCACACTGGCATTGGAACTAGCCTAGCTACAACTCCTCCATACCCTCTTCCTCCAACTCCTGTTGAGACTTTGGAGCCCTCTGTTCCTACTCTCCTGGCATCGACTGTCTTGTTTCCAGCAGCATCATCTTCTCCAGTTCCAAGAGTTGTCTTGAGTTCCTCTGAACCTTCGCCATCAGAAGTCTCCCGAGGTCGTGACTCCCTGGTCAGGTCAGAGGGGCTTGGATCGATTTTTTTCCCTCGGAACTGCCCATGTCCCTTAGTGCCTCGGCCTTTATAGGATTGATTCGGACTTCTGTTCCAGAAGCTGCCTCCTTGATGCGGGGTGTGACCCCGGTTCCAAAGGAGTCTATTTTGGTTTCATGCTCCCATCCCTCTATGTGGGGCAAGCCTTTAGGATAATGGAGAAGGCATTGTCCATTGGGGACTCGTCTTTGCCATCCCTGTCGGGACAGACTTCTGGTTCCCTTCAGCTACCATCAATCTCATCCTGGGACAGAGGGCACAGAAGTAGAAGTCCCAGGTGGCTCCCACTTTAGTGGTCGCCTTCTTCAGATACTTCCCTGGATCATCCCCCAAGAAAGTCCCTGCGAAAAGAAAGTGCAAGAGGAAGCAACTGGACTCCCCAGCTGAGTCCCTCACTGAAGATACAGATTTTGATGAAGGGGAAGGTTCCCCCAGGTCACCCCCTGATGATGATTCCTTCAGGGACATCCTAGAAATCCTGAAACAGGGGTGGCTAGTCCTCTATTCAACCTTCCTCAGAGGAATCAGTATACCTAGAGGCTTTTCGTGCCCAGCCCTCTGCTTCTTGCATCTCTCCACCCATTGACAATCTTATTAAATTGATCACTTAGCAGGCATGGAACATGCCCAGAGACCTACAACCAATCCCCAAGAGACCTGACCATAGATTATCTGCCCCAAAGGATGAGCCACATTGGTCCAAAGGGATTCATGTTGACGTCATGATGATAGCGGCTGCCACCAAAAAGGAACTCGCTGAAATTCAGATTATCCATCCTCCTAACAAGGAGTGTAGGACATTTGATAGATTTGTGAAGCGCGTTTATGCTTCAACGGCCTTCGCTCTAAGGTCCTTGAATTATATGGTACACTTTACCAGATTACACAGAGATTTGATTAAAGAGCTTTCAAATACTCTCTCAGGAGCAGTAGTTGACGGGGTGCGTGACAAAGTTACCTCTCAGCTTGCAACCCTTGATACTATCTCTAATTCGTCCATGAGGCTCATTGCTCACGCAGCTGAAGAGACGACTAGAGCAGCGGGTTCAGGAATAGCCATTAGAAGGCATTTCAGGATGCACTTGTGTGACTTTGTGAAGCCATTTAAAGAGTCATTCATCAATGGTCCCTTTGACGGATCTACCCTTTTTGGTCCCAAGGTAAAAGACACTAACCAGATGTGAGAATGATGGCAAGACCCTTTCTGCCATAGGCATACATTTCTCCACTCTTCACAGTCTGTATTCTAGGAACCAAAGAAGTGGGAGACTATGGTTTAAAAAATCCAATTGGCCTTTCCAAGACTCACGAGGCAAAGACTTCCTTCGGGCAAGAGGGGGAAGCAATGGACGATGCCACCCTAAGGAGAGAAATGGACCGTAAAATCAGGGTCCAGAAAATATTTGTCTGGAACTTCCTATCAGCATCCCTGAGCAGGGGCCCGACTGCCTTCCTCTGAAGGCAGTCAGGGGGGCAATTATCCCTGCATCAACCTGCCTGGCAATTGATAACTTCGGACAAAGAGGT
This sequence comes from Protopterus annectens, assembly GCF_019279795.1. Taxonomy (NCBI): domain Eukaryota; kingdom Metazoa; phylum Chordata; order Ceratodontiformes; family Protopteridae; genus Protopterus; species Protopterus annectens. Next base: position 1,045,563,973 of record NC_056739.1, on the reverse strand, counting down.
GCAGGGAATAATATCCGCAGGTTACAAAATTCCACTTGTTACGAGTTCAACACCCCAAAAAAGACTCCCAGATGTTCCATCCAATCAAAAGGAAGCAGCAGTCTTAGAAATTCAAAAACTGCTAGACAAAAAAGTCATCCAAACAGTCCCACACACCAAACAGGATCCGGGGTTTACTCAAGATTCTTTTTAGTACCCAAAAAACGAGGGACTGGAGACCTATTTTGGATCTCAGCAAGGTCAACAAGGGAGTCCAGTAAACTAAATTCCGGATGGTCTTGGTTCAAGCAATACTTCCTTTCTTGGAAAAAGACAACTGGATGTGGTGTATAGACCTCCAAGACGATTATTACCATGTAACAATGGAAAAAAGCTCCATCGGGTTTCTGCACTTCCAGCTAAGAGCCAGTCATTTCCAGTTCAGAGCACTGACCTTTGATCTTACCACAGCCCCCAGGGTGTTCACCAAATACATGACAATGGTTGCAGCTCACCTGAGAATGGCAAGGCTTTCGAGTCTTTCCATATCTCGTTAACTGGCTACCACCAGGCATCTTTTAAAACAAGCAAGAGACTACACCATACATCTTTGTACATCTCTAAGCATAATGATACATTTCAAAAAGTCCAGCCTTCAACCTTCTCTAAAACTGGATTTCATTGGAGCTTTTTTTTCATTTAGACACTGTTTCAGGTATTGTCCCTCTCCCTCCAGAAAGACTTCAACGCATCAGATTTCAAGTCAGACAAATTCTTCAGAACAGCAGGGTTCCAGTGAAACTTGTTCTTCAAACATTAGGCTCTATGGCTGCATCAATCATTCTAGTTCCTCTGGCAAGGTTTCATATGCGAATCCTGCAGTGGTTACTAGCTTCGCAATGGTCTCTTATACACCAACCTGTGTGTCTTCTAATTTTGATCACCAACCGTTGCAAACAGGATCTCAAATGGTGGCTACACTCTGACCAGATTCTCTTAGGTTAGCCATTTACTCTTCCTCAGCCCCAAACCATAGTGACCACGGATGCATCCCAGACAGGGTGGGTGGGCATTATCTGGGAAGGACAGTCCAAGGCACATGGTCCCAGTTGGAGGCCAACTTGCACATCAATGTTCTGGAAATGAAGCCAGTGCATTCCAAGATGCCCTTCCTTTTGGGACAGTAGCGAATCAGACAGACATGTCAGTAGTCTGGTATATAAACAAACAAGGGGGAACCAAATCTTCCTACTCTATCAAGAAACACTCAGTTTGGCAATGGGCAACCAATTTTTAGCAACACACATTCCAGGAATTTCCAACGTGATAGCATACAAGTTGAGCAGAATGATTCTCTTGCCTCACAAGTTGTCTCTCAATCCTCTAGTTGCGACCAAGTTTTTTGCCATTGGGGCCAACCTTCCTGCGACCATTTTGCCTCTTCCATGCGCAACAAGTGCAAAAGTTACTTTGCCCTACTCCTCCCTCCGGGGAGTCACCCAGAGACACTCTTCTCCACGATTGGCCTCCCGGTCTGCTATATGCCTTTTCCCCCAAATCCTCGCATATCACATTTCCTAAAGAAAGCCAAAAGGACAAAGACATCAATAATCCTCATTGCCCCCTTCTGGCCTCGACAAGTTTCGTTTCCCTTCCTTTGGCCTCATTTAATATGGAAACCATGGATTTTGGACCCAGCTCCAGATATAACTCAACCAGAGAGCATGGTTCATCCGCATCTCCAACATCTCAAGCTCACTGCGTGGCTTCTCCAATTTCCATGATTGTCAGGCATCCTTTACTCTCTTCTCCTGTCCAATGAATTATTATTGCTCATCACAAACCGACTAGAAAACTGTATCAAAGCAAACAGAAGAAATTTGCTAGATGGGTCTTGAACAGAGGACTAAACCCTTATACCAGTCCCATTTATGAAGTTCTAGATTTTCTAACTACACAATTCCAATCTGGTTCTTCTACAGCCACGATTAAAGTTCATATAGCATCAATTTCAAATTTTCATTCATGCCTGAATGACTCTTCTCTAATGTCTCACAAGCTTTGTAAAACTTTCTTAAAAGGACTCATGATACTTAAACCTACATTTAAAGAACCACCTCCCCCTTGGGATCTGACTGTTGTTCTTCAGGCCCTTACTAAGACTCCTTTTGAACCATCAGCATTGAGTGACTTGAAATATTTGTACTGGAAGGCTTTATTCCTGGTGGCCATCACTTCTAAAAGAAGATTATCTTAGCTTCATGCCCTATCCTGTGAGTCACCCTACTTGATTTTTTCATAAAGATACAGCTGCACTCAGAACAAATCCACTGTTTTTACCAAAGGTAGCATCCGAAACCACCATTAACCAGTCTCTACAATTACCAGTATTTTTCCCTAATTTTTCTAACAAAGGGGAATATGCCCTTCATTTGCTAGATGTAGACAGACAACTACATTTTTATCTTTACAGGACAAAGGATTTTAGAAAATCTGATCAGTTATTTGTGGCATTCTCTTCCCACCACATGGGTAATCTAGTTTCTAAGGTTACCTTAGCTAAGTGGCTCAGAGACTGCATCATGTTTATCAGTATAAAGGTCTCCAACTTCCCAAACCAGTTCAAACCCATTCAACAACAGCTGTGTCAACATCAGTACTTTTTCATGCCAGAGTTTCTCTAGACGTCATCTGTGCAGCAGCCACATGGTCTTCTCATCATACCTTTATCACTCATTACAAACTAGATCAAGTCTCGAGGGGTTGAGCATCCTTTGGCTCTATGGTGCTTAGGAATATTCTTCCGTGAGACCTCCCAAGGCTAAAGTAACTAGGGATTCTGTCCCACAGTAAAGGACTGGGTGGAGATTGACATCAGATAAAGAAGTTATGCCTTAGCATAACGTTCCATCTGTGTTGTCGATCTTCACCAATCCTCGACATCCTCACCCTACTTTCCCCATCCTAAGATTCTTAGTATACTGGATTAGTCCTTAGCTAGTTTCTTTTTAAAGTCTCATATATGGCCTCGGTCAGTATTATCGTTAATTGACCATTTTTTTCTGCCTATCCCCTAATTTCTTGTACAAACTCGATCTGAGATAACTTCAGTGAGGAGCATTATGGGTAGTGCCTGGCTCAAGAGTTTGGACAGCGCGAGCTGGAAGACATGGCCAAGTCGGTTCCGAGGTTCAGAACCGAACCCAACATCCAGGATTGGTGAAGATCGACAGCACAGATGGAATGTTATGGCAAGACATAACTTTTTTTTTTCTGCAGTTGGCTATGGCCCTGGGATTGAACCCTTCACAAATATCAAAGGCCGATCACAGATGCTCAGCACAGAAGCAGTATATACATGTACTGTGTCACTGGAATGTGGGATTTTATGCCCACATTCTGAAAAACCTTAAATCACGAAAAAATGCCTGACATGATAGCGAGAGAAGCAAAGATGAAAAATCAGTGCATATGGTAACCACGGCAACAACTAGGAAGGAAAAAAACTCTACTTTTTTTTTTAAACGGAGAAAAAAAAAGGAGGAATTGACAGAAACAGACAAGCAGAAGAGCAAGATGAAGTGGGGGGGGGATGCTAAGGTGCCAAAAAAAACCCTAATGCCAGCGAAAACTAGTGGGAGGGAAGGTAGAGAAGTATAAGAGAACAGGAAATTATAAAATATGACACTTATCTGACTCAAAGAGCAGAAATTAGATTAGCTACTGAATAACTCGAGAATGGAGAACAAGTCTGTCAGCGATGGCAGCAAAGGAGATCTGAGGAGGCTGGGTACAGTGTAGAGCATTGTGGGTTGTAGCAAGAGCTCAAGGCTGCAACCTAGGTCTGTGAAAAATGCAGTCAAGTCAGATCCGAGAATCAGATCCATAACCAAACAGTGAGGAAGAATGAAAGAAACATCAGATCTATATGTTTGGCAGCAATTTATATTCCACCAGGAATAACACTGATATTGCTGAAAGCATCCTGTATTGGATATCCCAACAAATTAACCATGAAACTATAATACATGCAGATTTAAATACAAACTGGCAACTCAAATTCCACTACCCCACTGAACCCATAAACATTTTCAACTTCAGACAATTAATAACCACACCTACTATAAGCAATAAAATTTCATTGTGACTCTCAACATTAAATTGGATTCACATACAAACTAAACTGACAAACATAGGCTGCCTCTCAGACAACATAAGTGACCACATACCAACAGATGCTGTTAGAACTCACCATAACATAGATAAACCATATTAACTATAATCAAATACAAAATACAATCAATCAATTTCGGCAAAGATATTTTCAAAGACACATTAAAAAATATAACTGGAAGATACTTAGGACAATGTTGCTAAATACTGCTGTAGAACACTTTAATAACGTATTCTCAGAGACCTTAAATAATCTAGCACCAGTACATAACCATGGCTGACAAAGGAAACAAAAATTCATGATAAAAAGGGATAAAGCCTGGAAAAAACTGGTATAAATATAGAAGTCAAAATGCCCTCCAGCAATTTCAACATCTTAGAAACCTTGCAAAACTCCACATCAAACAGTATAAGTAAACGTACTATACCAACCCACAAGACGAACCAAAACATTTTTGGGCATCAATAAATAAACTACTCCACCCTGGTAAGACTAACAGTCCCTCACCAAAAAACAGACAGTAGCACATACTCTAGCCCCACACAGTTTAATTCCCACTTTATACAATCAATATTACCCTCTCAGACACTAACATCTGCCCCCTGACACTGCCCTTGTCCAATCAAAACCACCCACAACTCTTCAATTTTAGTCCAGTGCTTACCTCACTCTTAAGGAAGTTGCTCCATAAACTAAAAACTACTTCTGTAGCTGTAGACCAACTACTATCAGAGTACCCAAAAATGGCTGCAGAGGTCATAGCCTTCCCCGTGTCCATACTAATTAATAGGTCCACAGCAGAAAGATGCTTCCCATCACTCTGGAAAAAAATCCTACATCATACCACTACACAAAGGCTGCACATCTACACAGTTTAATAACTGCAGACATAGCGATCCCCCCCCCCCCGCTGTCTGCAAAACATTAAAGGAATGCATCCATATCTAGCTAATGCAATACCTAAAACTCAATTAACCTGCTGTCAGAAACACAACATGGTTTTAGGCCCAAGCACAGCACCGCCATTGCTCTACATTTTACCAATATAAGGGTGGGAGGATGACATAATGGTTAAGGTGTTTACCTTAAAGATACAAGGTGCAGGGTTTGATTCTCACATGGGGTAATTGGCTAGGCTTCAAATGGCCCAAAAGGGCAGTTAACCTAGTACTAATCTTCTTTCGGCTGCTCCCGTTAGGGGTCGCCACAGCAGATCAACTGTTTCCATTTCTTCCTGTCTTCTGCATCTTGGTCTGTCACACCAACCACCTGCATGTCCTCTCTTACCACATCCATAAACCTTATCTTAGGCCTTCCTCTTTTCCTGTTACCTGGCAACTTCATCCTTAGCAACTTTTTCCCAATATACTCTGCATCCCTCCTCAGCACATGTCCAAACTTACGTAATCTTGCCTCTCTGGCTTTGTCTCCAAACCTTCCAACCTGGGCTGACCCTCTAATATACATATTCCTAATCCTGTCCATCCTTGTCACACCCAGTGCAAATCTTAACATCTTCAACTCTGCCACGTCAAACTCTGACTCCTGCCTTTTTGTCAATGCCACTGTCTTCATCCCATATAACATAGCTGGTCTCACTACCCTCTTGTAGACCTTCCCTTTCACTCTTACTGGTACTCGTCTGTCACAATCACTCCTGACACTCTTCTCCACCCACTGCATCCTGCCTGTACTCTCTTCCACACTCACCATTACTCATCCTCCTTCACCACCTCTACTCCCTGCATCCTTCACCATTCCTGTATCCTCCCTCTCATTCACACACATATATTCTGTCTTAGTCCTGCTGACCTTCATTCCTCTTCTCTCTAGAGCATATCTCCACCTCTCCAGGGTCTCCTCCACCTGTTCCCTACTCTCACTACAGATCACAATGTCATCTGCAATCATCATAGTCCACAGGGACTTCTGTCTGATCTCGTCTGTCAACCGGTCCATCACCATTGCATATAAGAAAGGGCTCAGAGCTGATCCTTGATGTAATGCCACCTCCACCTTAAACGCATCCGTCACTCCCACCGCAGACCTCACCGCTGTCACACTACCCTCGTACATATCCTGTACCACTCTTACATACTTCGACACTCCCGACTTCCTCATACAATACCACAACTCCTCTCTAGACACCCTGTCATATGCTTTCTCTAAATCTACAAAGACACAATACAACTCCTTCTGACCTTCCCTGTACTTCTCCATCAACACTCGCAGAGCAAACATTGCATCTGTAGTGCTCTTTCCTGACATGAAACCATACTGCTGATCACTAATCATCACCTCCCTTCTTAACCTAGTTTCCACTACTCTTTCCTATAACTTCATGTTATGACTGATCAGTTTAATCCCTCTGTAGTTACTACAGCTCTGCACATCACCCTTACTCTTAAAAATCGGTACCAAAACACTTTTTCTCCATTCCTCAGGCATCCTCTCACTTTCCAAGATTTCATTAAACAATCTAGTTAAAAACTCCACTGCCATTTCACCTAAACACCTCCATGCTTCCACAGGTATGTCATCTGGACCAACAGCCTTTCCGTTCTTCATCCTCTTCATAGCTATCCTTACTTCCTCCTTGCTAGTCCACTGCAATTCATGATTCACTACCCGCACATCATGCAACCTTCTCTTCATTCATCAACCCCTCAAAGTACTTTTTCCATCTGCTCAACATACTATCCTTGCTTGTGAGTACGTTTCCCGCATTATCCTTTATAACCCTTACCTGCTGCACGTCTTTACTAGCTCAGTCCCTCTGTCTAGCCAATCGGTACAGGTCGTTTTCTCCCTCCTTAGTGTCCAACCTTTTATACAACTCTTCATACGCCTTATCCTTAGTCTTCGCCACCTCTCTCTTTGCCATGTACTTCATCTCCTTATACTCTTGTCTCCTTTCTTCATCTTTCCTCTTGATCACCAATGTCATCCTACCAACCACCATCCTATGCTGCCTAACTACACTTTCCCCTGCCACCAGTTTACAGTCTCCAATCTCCTTCAGACTGGCCCTTCTACATAAGATATAATCCACCTGTGTGCATCTCCCTCCACTCTTGTATGTCACCATATGCTCCTCCTGCTTGTTAAAATACGTATTCATGACAGCCATGTCCATCCTTTTCGCAAAATCCACTACCATCTGACCTTCTGCATTCCTTTGCTTAACACCATACCTACCCATCACTTCCTCATCCCCTCTGTTCCCTTCACCAACATGCCCATTGAAATCTGCTCCAATCACCAGTCTCTCACCCTTGGGTACAGTCATCACCACTTCATCCAACTCACTCCAAAATTTTTCTTTCTCATCCGTCGCACACCCAACTTGTGGAGCATATGCGCTAACAACATTCATCATTACACCATCAATTTCCAGCTTCATAAACATCACTCTGACACTCTTTTCACCTCCAAAACACTCTTAGCATACTGTTCTTTCAGGATAATGCCTACGCCATTTCTCCTCCCATCCACACCATGATAAAACAATTTGAAACCGCCTCCGATACATGTAGTCTTGCTCCTCTTCCATCTGGTCTCTTGCACACACAATATACCAACCTTCCTTCAGTCCATCATATCAGCTAGCTCTCTCCCTATACCAGTCATATTGCCAACATTCAAAGTTCCAACCCTCACTATCACAGTCCTAGCCTTTATCTGCCTTCAGGCATGCCTTCCCCCCCTCTTCTCCTCCTAGCCTAGTACTAATCTATGAACCTAAATAAACAGACATAGAAACGATGGTCTGCTTGTGTCCACCATGTTCTTAGACTTGTCAAAGGCAGTTGATACAGTCTCACACCAGCAACTGCTCGTTCATCTCTTAACAGGACTTTCACAATACTCCTTGTTGTGTTTCCTTAGTTACCTATCTGGAAAGCAACAAACCTACTCATCCTTTCAACGACAGGCGTCCCTCAAGCTCTATCCCGAGTCTTCTACTATTTAATATATTTATTAATGACCTCCATACCTACACTCACCATGCTAGTTTAGTTCAGTATGCAGATGACTCAACATTAGTATATGCGGCCTCAACAATAAATAAGTTCCAAGACATTACCCAAAAATCTTTCTCCTCTGTAGAAACCCGGCTCAAAGAATTAAAACCTCCTACTCATCCCCAAGAAAATTAAGTTAATGCTTTTTAACGCAAAAAGTTGCCAAAATCAAAAGCAATCTTCTACCTTAAAGTCAGCAAATAATACGATCATTGAAAATGTAATTCACAGTAAACTTCTAGACATTATAATAGAAGACAGTCTTAAATATGACCACCATATACTTTACACCAGAAACTACAGTCCCTTTTTAATTTCTCAAAGTCTTTTGGGTTTCTAATACCACGATGGGAATGGACCCCATTCCTAAGTCAAAGTATGATTAAAGTTCACAAAATTACTATTGATTCAATCTTTGATACTAGACAGAAGTGCTCTTCGCAACACCCACAATGTGCCCAGTAATAATGACTCCTGCAATTTGCACAGATAAATGTATTGGTAACGTATCTAAATAGAATTGTAGATTATTTTTTATAGGACCTGTTGCTCCTACTACTACTGGATCTGTCTGGGTATCTTTCTTCCACATTGCTCTTGTTTCTGCCTGTAGATCCTGATATCTTATGACTTTGTCTCTCTCTCTAAACGCAAGACACTGCACTCACTGGGTGTAGCAATTTCAATGATCAATACTACTTTTGTCTTCTTTTCATGGACCACTATATCTGGTTTTCTTACATCTGTCTTTTGAAGTGTTGGTAATGGGTGATCCCATGTGATGTAGACTTCCATCATTTTCTATGATGCTTTATGGCTCATGTTTCCAGTGTTCTTCAGCTACTTCAGTATTACAATGTTTACACAATACCCAGTGCAACAGTCTTGTCACATAATTAGGCCTTTCAGTATACAGTTCTGCCAATAGTATATCACAAAACAACAACAAGGTGTGCTACTATTTCCAATTGTGTTTTACAAAACCTACATTTGTCTGTTTCTCCCACATGTTCAATGGAGTTTGTAAACCAACATGTACGTAGTTGACTATCTTCGGCTGCCAATATTAACCTTGTGTCTTTTGGTTTGAATTCACCTCTCCCTAACCATTCCTGCATTCGATTCTAATCAACATGAGGTTGTTCCAAGAGTTTTCTATACTTGCAACTATATTTATGCATTTTTCACATTTCTTGCCTTCTCATCTGATCCTTCACCTTATATTCTTTCTTTTGTTTTTTGGCACATTCAGTTGCTGCCTGCTTTTTATCTACTTCTGGTTTGATTTCCATTCGCGCTTGACACAGATTTGCTTCTGCTAGACTAAGCAGGGAAGTCATCTTAGATTTGTTCTCCTCTTGTTTCAAAACTTTCACTATGTTTGGGTCTTGTGAGGTCAGCAGATATGCATGCAGTCCCACAAGTGCAGATCTATACGTGTAATCAATTTTAAGGAGGCCCATACCTCCTTCTGAATGGGGAATATATAATCTTGGTAGTCACTGATTTTTATAAATCATTTGATGGGCATGAAACATCCTGCTTGTTTTCCTGTCTAATCTAACCAACACCTTTTGGGACCAGTCACTCCAAAACTGTCAGGACAGGAAGACCAAATTGGTTTATAGCTTGAACTTTGTTCCTAGATGTCAATGCTGTTTCCAGAATTAATTTAAGTATTCTAAAATATTCCTTACTAAGTTGTATTTGCATTTGTTCATGTTTTACTGTTGATCCTTCAATTTCCAAGTATTTATACACTCCCTCTTGCTCAAGTTCTTTTATATCACATTCTTGTCCCATACTGATGTTTTCTTGGTGCTGCAGTTTTCCTGTTTTAAAGGATGCTTTTGTACATTTATCAAGACCAAATTACGCTCTTATATCTGAAAAAGTTTTGACTACTTGCAGTTGTGCTTTCAGTTCCTCATCTGATGACCTATTCAGTTTTAAATCATCTACAAAGAGAAGATGAGAAGTCTTTACATTTTGTTGTTTTCTGGGAGCCAAATTATAGCCATAACCTAATCTGTTAAGCACCCAGCTTAATAGGTTAAGGGCAAGGCAAAAGAGCAGTGGTGACAGAGAGCTACCCTGGAATAGCCCCCTGTTAAATGTTATCCCTGGAATAATAATTTGTCCTTAATCGTGGCTTAACTGCGAAGTGGACTGCCACTGTTTCATGGTCTCTGTGATGTAGTTTATCAGTGTAGGGTGTATCTTATACATTTTTAAGCTCTCTTTTATTCGTAAATGTGGGATACTGTCAAATGTTTTTTTGTAGTCTATCCATGCCATACTTAGATTCTTCCACTTTTCACAGTTCACCACTATGACTTTAACAAATGATCCTTTATTCCATATGACTTTCCCTTTATAGGATCAAGGGATTCCTTACAGATACTTAAAAAACTGTAGTCAGCACCTTCTTACTGACTCTCTTATGCACTGCTCCTATCCTAACAAACAATACTCAAAGAAAGATACTTGCCTCATGCGACAATGAAATAGCTATCTTTTGACACTAGCCTCCCTCACAGGACCCACCACTGTCTTAGCATAAAGTAATTCAACTGGCTTGAACTGCACAACTGTAACATATTCACAACTGAGTACACCACAGAAACCTATTCATCATTCAGAAAAATGCCCTGCACTACAAAATTTATTACTAACCTACTATCAAAAAAGGGACCTCCTCCTAGCAACAAATTCTTATTACTTACAAATACGTCAAATAATGTTGCAGGAGACTCACTAGACTCCCAATACGTTGCTAAACTCTGGAATATTATCCCCTTGCAAATAAAACTCTCCAACAAACTCAGTAGTTTTAAACCACTGCTTAAACATCATCTTAAGCAATCCTAGTCCTGTACATGCTCATCACAGTTTTCAAATTTTTTCACTGTACATTACTATCCAAATACTCTCCCTAAACGTAATATTCTCAACCTCTTACTGAAATGACAAAAAAAGAAGTTATGTACTCACCCTAAAGTTCCATATTTGTTGTCCATCTCGCCCTTCATTCTTACTGGATGGGTTCAGAGCCAGTCCTCAGCTCTGACTCAGCCAAATACACTAGCTTGAAGTCTTTAACTTGGATTTTTGGCAGAGTAGGTATTCCATCATGCAGTGGTGCAGTTCCTCAGATCTTGTTTGCTGTTAACTATAACAAACCACTAAAATAATCATATGTCATCAGGTCAAGGAAAAACAGAGAGTCAAAGGAGCTCATTTATAGGAGGAAACTCTCCACCAGGTCCTCTAGGAGTCCTTGGATGGGGAAAGGTGGGAGGGTCGTAAGAATGAAGGACCAGATGGACAATAAACATGGAACATTATGGTGAGTACATAACTTCTTTATGTTATGTTGTCTTATCTCGCCTTCATTCTTACTGGATGGGACAGCATCCCTAGCACCTTTTCCCTGGGTGGCTCACGGGAGTACACGTTTGAGCACAGTGGAACCAAAGGAAGATCTGTCCCTGGAGGCCAAATCAACTTTGTAATGAGTAATAAACATGTGAGAACTTGTCCACGTGGCAGCAGCACAAATACTGTCCATTGACATTCTGGCCTGGAAAGCAGAGGATGTTGCTAATGCTCTGGTTAAGTGACCTCCAACTTTGAACAGCAAATTTTTATTAATGAAGGGTCATAGTGTAGTACTAAGCTAACTACCCCTGTGAGCAATTTTAAGCCTAGCCAATTATCCCTTGTGAGACTCAAACCCTGCACTTTGTATTTGCAAGGCAAACACCTTAGCCATTAAGCCACCCACCCAACCCTTGTATATAAAGGTGATACAATTTGAAAGTGTGACTTTAGACACTAGCATGCCCTTTTTTGCTTCAGAGAAAGAGATGAATTAGTCTAATTTCCTGAAATTTTTAGTTCTGTACAGATAGAACCTGAGCTGTCTATGGACATCCAGTTGGTGGAGTTTACACTCTGCCTTGTTGCTATGATGGGGAAAAAACACTGGAAGCTCAACAGATTGATTTAGATTAGATTGAGAACAAACCTTAGGTACAAAGGACGGATTAGTTCATAGTGATACCCTATCCTTATGGAAAATCAAATATGGTGCTTTGATTGATGGTGCTTGCAACTCAGACTCTTCTTGCAGATGTTAGAGCTACTAGAAGGATAGTCTTCCGAAAAAGAAATCTGAGGTCACAAGACGAGGAGGGCTCGAATGGTGGCAATGTTAGACGAGACAGGACAAAATTTAAATCCCAAGGAGAGAGAGGTTCTTTCAAAAAAGGTCTCAATAAAGAAGAGCCTTTTAAAAATGCTTTACACAATCTGTGTAACATTAGGTTAGGCGTATATTTACCAATGTGGAAATTTGAGATTGCTGCAATTTGATCTCTAATTGTAACTTGCAGCCGAGCCTTGCTGGAAGAGTTCTGTAAGAAATTTTAAAATTGAAGAAATTGGAACAGAAAAGGGGTCAATGTTTCTGGTTTGCACCCAGTAAGAGAACCTCTTCTATTTACTATTATATAATTTTCTAGTACAATCTTTATGAGAGGATATCAAGATGTGTTTCACTGCTGGAGTGAAATCTTGAAGCCTGACTAAGTTTGGAAGTGGAGCAGCCATGCTGTCAAATTGAGAATGTGGAGAGAAGGATGAAGTGTACCTGACACATGGGTCAGGAGACCTGGAACTGGGTCCAGAACCCACGACTTCTACTGCAGATGAGGCCAGAGGAAGGGGAACCAAATCTGACGAGGCCAATATGGGGCAATGAGAATCAGCCTGCTTCCCAAGAATTTTGCTTTCTGGATGACTTTGGGTATGAGGGGAAATGAGGGAAAGGCATAAAGAAGTCCCGAGGGCCAATCGTGAACAAGTGTGTCTCTTGGTATCTCCCCCACAGGGGGGGATTATGGCAAAGTAACAGCTGCATTTGGTATTCATGGGAGTGGCAAAAAGATTGCAGCAAGGCTGGCCCCATTTCTGGAAAATCTCCTCCACTAATATCTGGTTTAGAGACCACTCGTGAGGCAATAAAATTGCCCTGCTGAGCTTGTCCGCTATCACGTTGGATTTCCCCTGGGATGTGCGTTGCTACTAGAAAGCGTTGGGAAGAGATTGCCCATTGCTAAACTCTCAGAGCCTCTTGACAAAGTGGGTATGATCTGGTTCCTCCTTGTTTGTTTATGTACCATACCACCGACATATTGTCTGACTGGATTGCAATCGTCCCTAGTGGAAGAGAGTCGTGCAGTGCCTGCAACACTAGAAGCACTGCTCTCATTTCTATGTGCAAATGGGCCTCATGTTCTTGTCATATACCTTGGAGTGTTCTTCCAAGATAATGCCCCCCCATCCTATCTGTGAAGTGTCTGTGGTCACTGTAGCATCAGGTTGTTGTGGTGCAAAGGGTCTTCCGATGGTCACGTTTGGACTGAGTCGACCACCATAAAAGTCTCCTGCATGACACTATTATTCTGAACAAATGGGACATAGGAAGTTCTTGTAGTGATCACTGGGAAAACAGGAGCCATTGAAGGATTCTTATATGCATCCTAGCCAGAGGAACTAGAGTTATGGTTGAAGTCATGGTTCCTAGAAGTTACAGAACTACCTTTGCCTTTACCTTGTCTCTGGGAAGGAGGTGCACTATTTGCTGCCTGAGGGCAGAAATTCTGTTGGGTGGAAGATGTGCCATCATAGAAACGGTGTCTAGGTCTAAGCCTATGAAATTAATACGCTGACAGGGCAACAAGGCAGACTTTTGCAAATTGACTGTTATGCCTAGCTAAGCACAAATTTCCAGTGTCGTATCCTTGGCTCGTTGAAGTGGATGCTTGAAGGTGGCAGTTAGAAGCCAGTCGTCCAGATACGGAAACACTTGGAATCCAAAACATCTCAAGTGAGCCATTACTACTGCCATGCATTTGGCAAACACTCTGAGGGCTGTAGTGAGGCCAAAGGGCAGAGCTCAGAACTGATAATGACTGGCTCTCAGCCGGAAGCGTAAATGACTCTGTCCATTTTTATGTGGTAGTACTCATCTTGGAGGTCTATTGAGCACATCCAATTGTCTTTCCCTAAAAAGGGAAATATTGACTGCAGTGTCACCATTTGGAACTTGGAGTTTTTGACAGATTCATTCAGTTTGCTGAGATCCAATATGGATCTCCAGTACCTTGTTCTTTTTGGGACTAAAAAGAATCTTGAATAAGTTCTGAATCCTATTTGGTCTGCGGGGACTCTTTGGATGACTCTTTGTCTAGCAACATTTGGATTTCTATAGTTGCTTGATCCTTTAGATTGGGTGGAACATCTGAGATTGTTCTGAAATGTGGGAGAGGATGGCAAAAGGGAATGGAATATCCTCTGGATATTGTGCTTTGTACCCACTTGTCTTTTGTGATGTTTTGCCAGGCTCCTGGGTACAAAGATAAACACCCCCCGACTGCCTACAGAGTAGAGCAGGCGGGCCTCACTTCAGGAGTGCTGGTAGGGACGTCCAGGAAAGGAATCATGGTCACCCTGGTTTTGCGGACCCCCTCAGCCTCTAGGACGACATCTACCATCGTTACCTCCCCTTCTGTCCCTGGGGAAGGATTCACCTCGTACATCTTGGAAAGCTCCCTGGGATCTTTTGAACCACATTTTACCACTCTTCTGACCTTTAGGGTAAGGTCTTTAAGGAAAGGAAAAACGTACTCCAATGGCAGAGAGAGAGTTTTCCCATCCTGCTCACATCTGGAGAGTGTGTCTTTGACTTTAGGTCCAAAATGTGAGGAACCATCAATAGGGGTGTTGGTAAAGGCAGACTTGAAAGGTTCCACAAAATTACACAAGAGCATCCAGGAGGGTCTCCTAAGGGAAACTCCTGAACCCGCTGCCCTACTCGCTCCATCCACTGCATATATCAGTCTCATGGAGGACTTGATGATTGAATTTAAGGTGGATAACTGGGAGTTGACCTTCTCTGGCACCCCCGCAGTCAAAGAACCCTGTAGAGTATCTCCTAGCTCCTTTAGGAGATCTCTTTGTAGCCTTGTAAAGTGGGTAAGGTAGTTTAGCGATCTGAGTATAAAAGCCGCTGACAAAAAGATACACCTCCCATATCTGTCCATCATTAGAAAATCTTTGTTCGGAGGATGGACAGATGAGGATGTCTTAGAAAGTTCCTTCTTGGTGGCTACTGCCACCACCATTGCATCTACAGGAATACCTTTGGTAAGAAATTCTTTTCCATTGGGGGCTGACAAAAACTTGTTTGGCCTCCGAGGGATTGGTTCCATAGTGTCAGGTGACTCCCACGCCTTTTGACTGACTAACTCCATTAGCTCATCAAAAGACAGAGACACCCAGGAGGCTGAAGGTTGAGATCCAAAAGCCTTCAGGTACACAGACTCATCAGAAAGGGTGATGGAGTTCCAGCCACCTTTCTGTTTTAGGATCTCAAGGATATCTGCAAAGGAGATATCTTCAGAGTACAACCGTGGGGACCCTACTGACTCCTCGAGGTCAGTGTCTGAGGTGATGGACTCATCAGGGGAGTCTATATGCTTCCTCTTGAATGTTCTCTTCCAAGGGGGCTCCTCAGAAGGGTATTCTGGGAGGTCTCGGAAGAGTGGGATTCACCTAATGGGGGTTCCTGAGACTCTGAATCTCTGCTGTCTGAAGGATGGGGTAGTGCCGAGACCGAAGCCATTGCCTTGGGGGAAGAATACTAGTATCCTTGTGTAGAGCTGTAGATTGGGACAGTACACTCATCAGCTCGAAGGCAGATCCCCCCCGGCACCGAGGACACCCCTGGTTCCGAGGAAACAGAGGAAAACCCCAGCTCCAGGGAGACCGGTTCAGAAGCCGATGTAGGAGCCGAGCTCAACCAAGCCAAAGCACCAAGGGGTAGGTTCGGAACCAAAGAAGCTCGGGTCCGAGCATCTCCCCCCCCGGGGGCTGATTGGAGAACTATGGCTCCCAGACCCCCCGGATAGCACAGAGAGCACTGGAGCAGTGATCGGTTCTGGAAAGTCCCGAAGGGGTCCCAGAACTGAAGGTTCTACGGTAAGTGGTACTTGGTACTCCAGCTCCGAAGATCCAGCTTGGCTCGGAGAAGGAACAACAGTAGATGTAATAGTCTTAGATGGCTCCAAAACCTGCTGGGTCAGGGCGGAGAACAATTTTGCAAGCGCCGGCATCTTTAATAGTCTGTGCCCCACCCTCTCTACATCATCATCAGAGAGGCTTCTAGAAGACCTGGAGGATAGGGTTGGTGAATGAGATCTCTCCAGGATGGGAGATCCCAAAGTAGGGGAGACCAGTGGAAGATCAATGGACTGGCTCTATGTCACAGTTTCTTTCGGCTCCGAAGACCTTGGAGCCGAAGAACTGGCTTATCAATAATAATTATCTCCTTGGTTCCGAAGAATGTGGAGTCGAGGAGGTAGAAGCCTGTGAAATTTTTGTCAATTTTTCAGGATGCTCAGACTGATCAGAAAGGACAGGAGATGGCTTTTTAGCTGGTTTGTGCTTATGAAAGGAAGAGGATTTACTGGACGAAGAAGAAGAAGAAGCACTGTGCAGTGTTTCCTCAAAGGCCAGTTTCAAGAGTCCTTTGACAATCAGCTTATTTTTCCTCTCCTGCAAAACACGGGCACTAAAGGAATGGCAGAATGTGCAAGTTTCCTGAAGATGGATTGGTCCTTAACAGTAAACACAAATGCTATGTTCATCAGTAATGGACATCTTTTGGGAGCACTTTTTGCACTTCTTAAAGCCCAAAGGCTTGTGTTCTTTCTCCCTAGTTTTCTTAGGCATGCTAGGGATGAAGAAATCCTACAACAATTTATCAACCAAGTAAATGCCACACAGAAAAAACACTTCTAGAAAAAAATGTTAGACTATAATTAACACACAGCACATCTAGCGAAGCTAAAGGGAAATAACTTTACTATCCGACTTAAATGAGCACTAGGGCCTCCAATTTAAATAGACCTAGTAACTACCAGAACACAGAGAAACATATTACTACTAGCCCTCTAACTCAAACGTGCAGTTAGCACTACAACTTAAACGAGCTAATAACTAACTAATCCACTAAATTATTAAAGCACTACACACACAATCTATCTAAATAACAACTTAAGCACACCACTACAGCAGAAGGCGACGGGATACACAATACAGTCCTGGTGAAAAAACGACGGCCAAAAAGAACCACACAATAACGAGAAAAATTTACCTAAGCTATGAAAGCACTCACAAACTATTGAAGAAATTCTATGTTTTAAATATAGAATAATATATAAAGAACAGCAAAGGACAAAAACTTAGCCATAGCCAAGAAGAAAACATCTGAACTAGTAAAGTGGCAAACAAGATCTGAGGAATTGCACCACTGCATGATGGGATACCTACTCTGCCACAAGTCAAGTTAGAGACTTCGAGCTAGTGTATTCGGACGAGTCGGAGCCAAGGATCGGCTCTGAACGCATCCAGTAAGAATGAAGGCGAGATAGGACAACATAACCTCAATTTTTATACTTAACTGCTGCCTGTACAGTCCACTAAGTTGCACATTGCTTTCTTTTTAGTTACTTCCACCTCTAAAAGTTTAGAATGTATATGTATAAATGTAACTACTGTTTGTGTATAAATGCAAATAGAAATGTAATTACTCAGTGTCTGACTGGAATGTAGTATAATACACTGCAAGCAAACAGAACTTTTCTCCACGGGCCTCTGCTGAAAATGGGTATTACCCAGTTAGATTTTCCCTGTAAACAAAGACAAATAAAATAACTTGTTTAGATTAATGAGGGAGTTTTTACCTTGCTGGGCGTAGCCCCTTCCTCTTTTGGCCATGATGTTCCTTTCACTATATAACCTGCAACTGCTGGGATTCCACCAGAGTCGCTTGATATTTAGGTTTGTCCTATTCTAACTTTCGGTAAGTACAGTGGTCTGCGCAGCTGTTTACATGATTGTACAGGGTTTCTGTAAACAATTCTGTAGAAGCAATAGTATTCCCAGTTTTTTTTTTGGGGGGGGGGGGCGGGGTTGGAATTTTGCTAGGGTGTCACTAATGGAAAGTACACTTGTTAAGTTGAACTTACCATAACAGCAGATGTTCAAGTGATCAATGCTGTAGTAGCCTTAGCTATATGGGTTATATCCTGCCAAAGATATAATGTCCAGTTCACTGTCATAGCTTCAGGGCACATTCAACGTGCCCAAAAATGTCAAGCAGCTCAAGCTTAGCTGACTAAAAGACAAGTTTGGGCACGAGGCCCTTCAGAGCTTTCCTGCAAGCAGGGACAGGGAAGCTAATCCCTGAAAACATAATACCAGGAACAAAAAATAATAAAATGTCTGCACCCTAGCATAAAAAAACACACAGAAAAACAAGTGGGATGGGGAGGAAACAGCTACTGCAAGAAGATGGACAGTATGGCTTAAAGTGAAGTCAGATACCACTTTAGGCATATGAAAGAAACCCTGTCTCTGTGGAAAATGAGATAGGATTTGCTTACCATAAGAGCCTGCAACTTGGACATCCTTTTTTGCAGAGGTCAGAGCAATCAGTAAACCTCTTTTCCATGTTTTTTTTTTCAAAAAACTTTTTATTGAATTTTAAAATATTGAAATAAAAATACAACAACAACAAAAACTAAACTAAAATACATATTGAGAAAGTGAAAAGTTAGGAGATAATTATGATGTCACAGCATTTGCATGGTAAATGTTTTATCTCGATACTATCTGGAACACTTACAATAACTATATACATCATATACAGGTGTTAACCAAGGAATACATCAAAGTCGGTATAGATCTAAAAGAGAGCAGGTATGAGAATATAAAGGAGACTGGGGTCTATGAATCCCACAAGGAGAGTAGCCAACTATTCACTATTAATAATATGTAATACCTTTTCTACAGCTTTGTTGATATGAGACAACTTCTTGGGACTTTTCACTAATGTTTTCTGCGCACTAATATATGTACAGGCTAGGGTTTTAAAATTATTCCAATTTAGTTTAGTACGATCTATCCAATTTTGGGTGATATAGAGTTTTATAAGTGAACATATATAGATTAGCACTTGTGTATCCAGTTTGGAAAGGAAAATATCGGGTATATGTAATATTGCAATCTCCCAGGATAGGGTGGATTTATGATATCCCATTTTCTGTAAACGGACCTTTAGGGAAGTCCAAAGTTTGTGTGAGTAGTGACAAGACCATAAAATATGTAGATCATCTGCATTAGAATGAGAACAACAAGAACATGAGGCCGACTTATTGGCATCAAATTTATTAAGTTTAGAAGGAGTGAAGTATGCGTTATTGTTAATCATTAATTGAGTGTAAAAGAGTTTTTTGAAAGGCGAGTATTCTAGTGTATTTTTAATAGCTGAGAGTTTCTGTTTTATAGATATATGAGGATTGTGTTTGTCCCAATAATTTGAAAAAAGACAAACTGTATTACGAGTTATCTGATTTATAAGATTATAAGATTTAGATAACATTTTCTCTGGAAGTGTAAGGGTTTGTATAACCATCTTGTAATTAGTGAGGTCATTTTTGTCTAATTTGGTGTGGAGAAACCTTCCATTGACCACATCCCTCAGTTGACGTAAAATAGATATATATTTAATATTAACCTTAAGAGTTTTGCGTAAATTAGTGAGAGTTTCATTTTTGTATTGCAACAGATCCCAAACAGTAAGATCCTTGATCAGGGGAAAATTTGAAAGGTTAATAGGTGTGTTGTCTAAGTTAATATTAGGGTTTAAGTGAAGAGGTTGCATTAATTGAAATATATTGTCTAGATTGACAATTTTAAAAAGTTCTTGAAAAGCACTGATTTTTTGTTTTAAAGAGTTGGGAATTTTTAGACTATTCATGACACCTAATGAAAGAAAAGGAAGAGATAATGGGTTAATATTTTTAGTTAAAATATGCTGATACCACAATTTTGTCCAAGTAGGATGCTGATTATACCTTACAGTATTAATATTCAAAATAGATAGTAGTTTGTTGGCCGAGATAATCAAATAATAAAGATGAAAGTTCGGAAGACCAAGACCTCCCTTACTTTTAGGAAAAATTAAATTAATGTAAGAAATTCTTACTGATTTGGGAAACCATAAGAAACTGGCCAGTACTTTGTTAATTTTTGCAAAAAAAGATTTTGGAATTAACTGATCCACAGCATTGAATTGAAATAGTAATCTGGGGAGTATATTCATTTTAATTATTGCTGCTTTTGATAAAAGTGATAAATTTAACAATTTCCATCTATTCAAATCAAGTATTATAGACAACCATACTCTAGCTAAATTATTTTGAAATGTGGAGACACCATTATGATTTATAAGAATCCCCAAATATTTAAAGTTCTGGACCATCCGGAAAGCAGAGTCTGGAAATAAATATGATTTGTGGGCGAGCGGATTTATGGGAAAAATATGTGTTTTTTGAGTATTAATCTGATAACCTGAGGCCTCTGAAAATCTGTCAATAGAACCAATTAATTTTGAAAGGTCCGAACAAGGTGTTTGAAAATATAACACAACATCATCTGCAAAAGCCGATAGAGACATTTTAGTGTTCAGAATTTTAGGAATCTTATGAAAGGTATTTTGTACTATATATAATAATAAAGGCTCTATATATAAATTAAATAAAAAAGGGGATAATGGGCAACCTTGCTTTGTACCATTGGTGATCTTTATGCTTTTGGATGCTTTCCTATTAATGTATAGAAAGGTAGAGGAATTTTTGTATAGAATTTTAATGAAGTCTATATAAGTAGTTGGTATACTGAAGCAGGACATGATGTGAAAAAGAAAATCCCAATTAACCCTATCAAAAGCCTTAGAGGCATCAAGGATCAGTGCATACAGTGGATTTGAGTCATTTTTAGCAAAGTGTATAAGAGAGTCAATTGTCAAGGTATTATCCCATGAATGTCTATGTGACATAAAGCCCGCCTGCTCCGAAGAAATTAAGAATGGTAAAACTTTTTTCAGTCTATAAGCAAGTAAAGAAGCTAAAATTTTAATATCAATGTTAATCAAAGAAATAGGTCTATAATTGTTAGGATCAGTTTTTTCTTTATTATTTTTCAAAATTAAAATGGTTTTTGAGATGTTCCAGTGCAAGTCCGATATACCATAAATCATTATGTAGTTGAAAATTTCCAGAAGAAGGGGTGTAAGCACAGATGTGTAAGTTTTAAAAAATTCAGGCGTGAAACCATCTGGACCCGGAGATTTACTAGCCTTGAGCCTACCAATGGCTTCCGATATTTCTTTAAGAGTCAATGGGGCAGAGAGTGTATTCTTTTGTTGTTCATTTAACCTAGGAAATTTAATAGAGGATGTAAAGTTCATTATGTGCTGTTTAACCCTAGGTTTATTTTCCTTAGAATATATTTCTGAGAACAATGATGTAAAAAGCTGCATGATTTCCAGATCAGTATTATAAATCTTGTTATTATATTGTAATGACGAAATTCTAGGAAGAGTTTAATTACCTTTAACTATTCTAGCTAACACTTTAGAAGGAACCTGTGCCCATTCAGAATATGTAGCTAAGAGCCTTTGCTCTAATATAGTAAGATTATGTTGATGTAAAAGCAATAATTCTTTCTGGGAGTTTAATAATAGTTCATATGATAAGGAATTAGTACTCACTCTATATTGATTTTCCAAGGTTTGAATTTTTAATTTTAACTGCAATTCTTTGTTTCTATATTGTTTTTTAAGATATGATGCCTTATTAGTTAATAAACCTCTAAGGGTAGCTTTACATGCAGCCCATTGTATGTCTAGAGGAATATCTGATGTGTCTAGATTAAGATATGTTTCCTTTATTGTTTCAATTATTAATTTATGTATAATTTCATTTGAGAGTAAATTGTTATTCAATGACCAACTATTATATGAAGATGCACCTAATGTATTTAGAGTCAGACTAATCCCAAGAGATATTCTAGAGTGGTCAGAAAAAAATCTGGGCTCAAGGGAATAATCAATTTTCCTATGTGTAAGAGAGTTAGAAATAAGGAAAAAATCCAATCTTGACCATGCCCTATAACATTTTGAATAGTATGTAAAGATATCCTTTCTGTTATAATATCTTGTAAAAGAAATAGGGTCTATAAGGCTAAGGTCCAGCATTATTTCTTCCAGAGCAATGGATGCTTGGAAATTATACGAGGGGGATCTACTAGTGCGGTCAGTGTCAGGATTAATAATAGCATTCCAATCCCCCCCTATAATAAAATAGTGGTCTTTAAAAGAAGAGAGAATATTATAAATCTGCAAAAAGAAAATGTGTTGTTGTTCACAAGGACCATAAAGGTTAAAAAATATTATTGGTTTGTCAATGTTATGAAAACAGGAGATAATATAACACCATCTTCCATTTGCATCATGTTTCACGTCAGTAATAGTTCCCTGAAAATTGTTTTTAATTATAATGGCCACCCCTCTTGATTTTGAGCTATTACCAGTTGCTACTATCATTTTGATCCATTTCTTGTTTTTTTCCTTATCCCAGTCTTCTCTAATTAAATGTGTCTCTTGTAGGAAGCAAATATTAGCCTGGGATTTAAATAAAAGATTAAATAATAAGGATCTCTTATTTTTATTATGCAATCCTCTCACATTCCATGAGTCGATATTTAAGGTCATTCTCTTAAATAAAAATAGATATATAAAACCTGCCTAGGGTTTGACAAGATGTAAAAATAACTATATATCTTGGCCCCTTATAATTATTATACTGTAACTTGGTGGCTCCCAAAAAAAAAACTGCTAAAAAGATCCTACAATATTCCTTCCCAAATACCCCGGTGCCTAACCACCCACCCCATACTGAAGAAGGAATATATAGATTAATCAAATAAGTGGTTTTGGTTAACACAATCAATAGAGAAACTATAACAAACTGAAATATAGTCCTAAGAAGGACTAAAACTATTTTTAGTAAAACTGTACATATATACAAAACTAAATTGAACAAGATAGCTGTCATTCAATTGACCCTATAAAACTAACTATTCTCTGCTCCTATAATTACCATGTAAAATATGCAGAGTAACAATATACAAACATTAACCAGTAAGTTAAAGCTATGTTAGAATAAATGAGTTATATATATTTCTGGATAAGTAAAATATATTATATAACTGATATGGTTAATATGGCAATTTTCAAATAAAGAAATAAACTCACTATATTATATTTTGAGAGAATACATAGCTAGTTAGTTTAACTAAGAGCCAGAAAACAATAATAGTCTCCATAAAAGTAAGACTATTTGATTAATATAACAACTGTGTAATAACATTTAACGGACGGTCATCAATAAAATAAAGTAGCCAACAGTCATCCGATATCATAAAATCTTGAACTTATCCACCTGGCAAGAAATCTACGGAATAGCGGATAAGGTTGAGCATCATTTGTTGCGCTGTTAACCTCCGAAGTTCTCCCTTATCATCAGGTCTCAAGGGCCCTGACAGCGCTACATCTATAGCACAAAACCAATTGTTTAGCAATAAACATTCATATATATGTATCATACAAGACAGTCAACCCACTATTTTTTATGAATTAATAACCATACATTAGAGCCACTCTACAGTCTTTGATATAAATGATTGACTGATGTTTTCGTAGCAAGTCAACTACACAGGGTAAGTCTAGAACGAAAGTTCCTCAAGACTTGACAGCACAACACCGTCTTATAACATACGTGTTTAGTTAAGGAAAAGAGTCATAAGGTGTTTATAAAGTTTTCCTATTTCACTGTATACACTATAGATCTCCGCTTGAACCCGGAGACAAGCTAAAACAAAAATTTCAAAAAGTAGCTTGTCCTTTGAGTACGCAGCTGAACAAACAGACACTTTGACCATCACTATTTGACCATTAAGGTCACTTCAGGTACTACTTTAAATAGCTTTAAAAATATGTCTTTCGCTTCTTGTGAGGTTCTAGCTGTATATTTTATATCATTATGTGTAAAAGATAACGTATTGGGATAACGCATCTGAAATCTGACACCTCTTTTGATTAAGTCCGCACAATATGGGCCTAGTTTTTGTCTATTAGTTTTAATTTGAGGTGGTAAATCTTGCGAAAAAGATAGTTTGTGCTTGTTCCATTCGAAGTTTCTTTGTTTTCTGGCTGCTGCTAATATTTTCTGAGTATCTTGATAATTCAGCAATTTGGTGTATATAAGCCTAGGTGAAGAAGCCACCTGACGAGATCGTAGGGCTCTGTGCGCCCTTTCCACTACTAGACTTTCATTGTTAGTGTCTAGACCCAACAGAACCTGATAAATCTGTTTGGTGATTTTCAGCAAATTTTGTGCGTCATATATTTTGGGCAAGCCTCTAATTATTATGTTGTTGCGACGACTTCTTGCCTCCAAGTCTATCAGTTTGTTCTGCATTTCAGTAATCAAAATGTCTTTAGCCCGCAAGTCTTTGTTAATAGATTCAATCTGTACTTCATAAGTATGATTTTTATTTTCGATACTGTCTAACCTTTCGGTTATATTTTTTAAAGTTTTGCCAAAATCTGTAAGTTGTTCTGTAAAACCTTGAATGGCTGTATGTATAGGTTGTAGCGCCACCTTCAAATCTTCGAGATGGAAATTTGAGACATTTTTCTCTTTGGCGCCATTTTTAGTGTTTTCTGCGACCTGTTTTGTGGTTTTAAGCCTCTTAGAACCTGTTTCTTTTTCAGGAGACAATAATGAGGAAAATTTGGACTTTGTGGTTTGTGTTTCCATATTATTTGTATTACCAGCCATGTCAGAGTACCAAAAATGTCAATGGGGTTGAGATAGAAATAACAGTCACTTACTGGCACGTGATACAGGTCCAAAAGGTGAAGAAAAGTTAATTTATACGAAAATAGAAGATTCCACTCGTTTTTACTGCAAGAAAAAATTCAAATCCTGAAGCTGAGGTTCCCGACTATTTTTTTAAACCGAAAACTGAGGAAACACTTATCCTTAAAGCTGTTTAAAACTGTCGGTGATTTTTGATGGTGAAGGAGCGACACTTATAGGGTGCACACTAGACAACCGCCATCTTGGAACCTCTTTTCCATGTTATGTTACAAGTCAGTCAGATTAGCCGATTCAAATGTAGCAAGTGTTAGCTTATCTAACACAAAATTAAGAACCCAAGGCAAGGCCACTGGATTTTAAGGGGCCACTTATGCAAAACCCTTTTCAAGAACATTTTGACGTGAAACTGCATTGAAAGAACAGGATCCATAGGTAGACATGCTGAAATTGAAGAACAAATTAACTTTGATATATGAATAAGAAAGGTCAAAACAAAGCACAGTAGCTCACACAAATATTATAAAACCAGATAACAACTAGCCCAGAATGAGTGAAAGTTATGTTGTTGGCACCAACTAGAAAACCCTTTTCATTTTGTAATATATGATTCTGTAGTACCAGGATGTTCTTTGTGTTTCACTGTTGCAGTCATCACACTTGGGTAATCCTGCCAGGGGTAGCTCTCAGTCGGCCCAAATACCAGAGGCTTAGTATTTCTGCATCGGTTGCTGTCGCTCCAGGATTAACGTCAAGTCGTCAGTGGTATAAAATCAGGCAGCCGACGCCATTACATCAGTCTTTCTTGCGGAGGAGCCCGAAACAGAAGCAGTTCGCACGAGTGCCAGTCAGCCGCTAAATGAGTTTCTTTTCTGAATTGAAGTTGAAGTCTTCTAAAGTTAAGTACCCCTTTGGAGATCCCTTTTTCTTGCTCTAACTGATGTCAGAAAATGTTAACAATTGTCTCGTTTGTGGAAAGCAAATATCACACAGAGACTTCCATTCCTACTGCGTCACCTGTTTAGGCCCAGACTACGACGTACCAGAACTATACGTCATCGGGCCCTTATTGTAGCTAAATATGTTCGCTCTCAGTTCTTGTATTCTGATATGGCTTAGGTAAGCCATCCGTCTACCGATCTTCAAAAAAAACATACGGATAAAGACAGAGACAGACCGCACAGGTCCAAAACTGCCGACGATGCTTCTATGAAGCTAGTCATCAGTTCTCCGGTCCTCACTGAGGTGCTTTCGCAACCCCTGACGCCCGCTTCTGTGGATTCGCAGGCCGCTACTGAGACCCATTCGGAGTCCAGTATGCCGCGAGTCTCTTCTTTGACTAAGGATCCTGTGGATGTCTTTGAGCAGGCACCGGCTTCCGAGGAAGTTCTTCGCACTACCGATACTCGACACAAACCGACAACTTCTTTCGCGTCTTCAGTTCTTTCTAAAACTACTGAGTTTCTAAGGCCCAGGGTATGAACTACGCCTAAAAAATCGACAACCCAAGCTCAGGCACCTGCTTCCATGCCTCAATCTCAAATTCTTAAAATGTTGGAAAACCTTATTATGCTTATTAGGGGAAGCCAGGCTACCCCTTCCAAAAGAAAAAGTGACTTGTCCCCAGCAGTTTTATCTGACCAGGAGTCCGATGACTCTGAGGTTTCTGAATATGAAGACATGCAACCCCTATCTGCTTATGAGGATTCAGATGCAGAGGAATCCATTCCTTCTGCCTCTTCTCCCGTGGATTTTTCATTTGGTGAAACCGTACATACTTTAAGGGAGCATTTCCTAATGGGAATGTCAGGATTATCCTCAGTCTAAAAAGAGACTCAGGGAATTCTTAGATTTACCACAGCACAGACCTTTAGCCATTCCTCCTGTCTTGGATGTTGTGGATGATGTCTTTATGGAATCCAGTTTGACTCCTGACACCCTTCCTCCTGCTCCCAGGAAACCTGATAGGTATTACAGAGTCCCTGACTCTCACAAATTTCTTTTAAAAATCCTACTGCTGTCCCACAGGTCATCAACCAAGGGCCTAAAGGAATTAAAGCAATCTCAGCTAAAAATCCCACCCCTTCGGACAGGCTTTCCCGAGCTTTAGACAGATGGGGTAAAAAAGTATACACCTCTGCAACTCTTACCATTAGAGCACTAAATTGTCAGCTCCACATGGTGAAATATCAGCAGCATACCATGGAACTCCTCAAACAAAAAATATGTACCTTTCCTGCTTGTGCAGAAAAATAAAGAATTACACGAGCTTATGCATTCTGCAAGACAAGTTACTAAGCACACCTTGCAATGTGGCTTTGATGCCCTAGAAGCATCTTGCAGAGCAGCAGTCACCGGTTCTGTCCTTAGAAAGCATGCTTGGCTTAAAGAACAGACCTTGCCAGACCATATCAAATCAAAATTATTGGACGCATCATTAAACAAAGACAATTTGTTTGGCGCCAAGGCAGAAGAGGTCTTAAAAAAGATGGAAGAAAAAGCTAAATCTATGCAGATAGTCAAAGAACTTTTACAGGTCCAGCCTCTGAGGTTCAGTAGGCATTGCCCCTCCAAGCACTGGTCCTTCCCGGCCCCCTCCAGGCCAACTCAGCCAAGACCCAGGGGAAGCAGACCCCCAGACTGCAGTCCCAGGGAATGCAGAAATTAAGCGATGGAGGAAGTGCTAAGCCACTCCATTATGGTAAGAACTCACAATGACTTTACACCTCCACCCCTTACCTCTGCCCACCTGCTTGTGCCCCCAGGAGGAAAACTCTTGTCCCATGCAAACAACTGGGCCTCTATTACCAACAACCGATGGGTCCTCAACATAGTGTCCCAGGGATACAAATTTCATTTCCATACCCTACCAACCCCAAAAGGGTTCCCATATCTTCCTGCAAACCAGTGGGGGCCAAAAAGCAAGTCCTTTCCTTGCTCTCCATGAGGGCAATACAGCATGTTCCTGCAGAACAGATAGGCCAAGGTTTCTACTCCAGACTCTTCCTGGTACCCAGAAAAGAGGGCACATTGTGCCCCATCCTCGATCTAGCCATTCTAAACTCCTTTCTGGTGATACCAAAATTCAAAATGCTCACCCTCCATCAGCTTTTACCAATGCTTTCCAAGGATGCTTGGTTAGCCATCCTAGACCTAAAAGAGGCCTACCTACATATCCCAATCAGGGAATCATGCAGGAAATATCTACGTTTCAGGGCAGGATTTATGCACTTTCAGTTCTCTGGGCTTCCCTTTGGCTTATCCACTGCTCCCAGAGTTTTCACAAAATGCCTGGCAAAGAAATATTCAAATGTACCCGTACTTAGACGATTGCCAGACTTAGGCAGACAGGAAAAGCTGTTACAGCACCTGACCTTTGTAAAGAACCTACTGACCACCCTGGGTTATACTATGAATGAAAAGAAATCAAAACTAGTCCCCAGTCAAAAAATTGTATTCCTGGGAGCAAGCCTGGACACAGCATCCCAGATGGCATTCTTTACTCCAGAAAAACAAGCCTACCTGACAGGCTACTTCTCTCAACTACTCACCAGAACTCAGTTATCCCCAAGGAAAATCATGCAAGCTCTAGGGTTCATGGCCTCCTGCATTTTACTCATTCCATATGCCAGACTGCATATGAGAAAACTACAACGGTACCTAAAATGCCTTTGGTGTCAATACTCTCAAGACCTGTAAACTATCGTACCTATGATACCCTGTCTAAGAAAAGCTTTTCTTTGGTGGGCAGCAGCATGCAACCACAACAAGGGTCTTCCTTTCTCACAACCCCACGCTGGGGGTGCACACCAGGACGGCAGGTGCATTCAGGGCCACTGGAGCTCAAATCAAATACATTTGCACATCAACCAAAAAGTGATGCTAGCTGTTCAGCAAGCCCTGACCGCTTTCAGACCCCTACTTTCCGCAGGGCCTCTAGTGATCAAAACAGGCAACACCACAGTGATGTGGTATATGAACAAGCAGGGAGAGGACTCACTCTTATCCTTTCTGCAGGCTCACCATGGCCCTTTTGCACATGGCTTCAGCCATGCAAATACACCTGCTAGCACAATTCCTGCCAGGCTCCTAAACTCTCTGGCAGACAACTTAAGCAGAAACCTGCTAGACCCACACGAATGGCAGTTAGACCACAGCACCTTCAACCTTGTAACCCAGAAATGAGGCAGCCAGAAGGTGGACCTCTTTATCTCACACTCCAATCACCAGCTCAGAAAATTTTGCACCAGGGAACCTCACAGCAAGGCCTGGAAAGTGGATGCTCTAGCTTGCAATGGGTAAACCTCTCAATCTATGCACTTCCCCGTCTACCACTAATTTCAAGGGTACTGCTAAAAGGGAGGAAAAACCAAGGAGAATCTTGACTGCCCCAGACTGGCCACACCAGCACTGGTACCCACTGCTGCGCAGCCTGTCACCCCTGCCACCATGGCACCTACCTCCGATCCCAACACTCCTCATCGAGAAGAATGGAGAACTCATACATCCACAATTGCAGCCCCTGAATCTGTCAGCCTGGCTTATTCCCCGATCTCTCCTCCAGCTGTCAGCCTGGCTTATTCCCTGACCTCTCCTCCAGCTGTCAGCCTGGCTTATTCCCTGACCTCTCCTCCAGCTGTCAGCCTAAGCAAACAAGTCCTGGATGTTATACATGAGGCCAGATGCCCCAGCACTAAAAAATCCTGTGTTGACAATTGGAAAATGTTTTGCCCCTGGATCCTGGCTAAAGGAGCTGAAACAGCACAGCCCTCCCTACCTCTCATCCTGGATTACCTAGCAGACCTACTACACAGGGGTCTATCCTTCTCTTCTATTAAAATTCATGCCTCTGCCAACTCTGCTCATTACAGCACAGAGCCACCTCTCTTCTCACACCCTCTCATCAAACAGTTCCTATGAGGGGCTAAAAATTTAAGGCCACCCAGAAAAGCTCCTACCCCAGCTTGGGACCTTAACTTTGTGTTGGAAAAGCTCACCCTACCCCCCTTTGAGCCTGCAGCTTCAGCAGAGTTAAAATTCCTCTCTTGGAAAACAGCCTTGCTTCTGGCCATCACTTCAGCTAGAAGAGTTTAATTGCTACAAGCACTGATGGCTGTAGAGCCCTTCATCATTTTCTATGGTGACAGGGTCTCCCTCAGGACTAACCCAACTTTCATGCCTAAAGTGGTGTCCAGTGTGGCACTCAACCAGTCAATTCATTTCCCCACCTTTTCCCCTAACCCACAAAACAAGGGGGAAAGAAGTCTGCATTCTCTAGATGTGCGCAGACAGTTCAGATTCTACCTGGATAGGACTAAATCTTTAGAAAAACTGACCAATTGCTCGTCAGCTTTGCAGCAGGGGGAGAGGGCAAGGCCATATCCAAACAATCTCCAAATGGATAGCACACTGCATCCATTTCTTCTACAAACACCACGGGAAACCGCCCCCTAAGGGGGTCAGGACGCATTCCACCAGGGCAACCTCCAGCTCTGCACCTTTTCTCAGAGGGGTCCCCACCAGGGACATCCTGGAGGCTGCAACATGGACTTCGGTTCATACCTTCACCAAGCATTACCACCTGCCTATCTTCGCCAAATCCAGGGCAGACCTTTCCACTGCAGTCTTGCAGGGCATACTAGCCAGCCCCTAGTCTTCTTGACTGCCTCCACCCTTTGCTTAAGCTTTGGGAACCAACCCAAGTGTGATGACTGCAACAGTGAAACACAAAGAATATAGCACAGTTGTGTACACTTACCATAAATGTAGATGTTCGAGTGTATTCACTGTTGCAGTCCTGGTGTCCCACCCTCCATCCCCCTTGTCTCTCCCCCTCTCTCTCTTACTCACTCCTTATGGGGAATTTTTGATATTTACTTTCTACTGGTGGTGTTCTTCAACCATAACCTAGCTCCCTATTTGGGGGCTCCTGACAGTTGGGGCAAGAAAAACTGATGTAATGGCATCGGCTGCCTGATTTTATACCACTGACGACTTGACGTCAGTCCTGGAGCAACAGCAACCGACGCAGAAATACTAAGCCTCTGGTATTCAGGCCGACTGAGGGCTACCCCTGGAAGGATAACCCACGTGTGATGACTGCAACAGTGAATACACTCGAACATCTACATTTACGGTAAGTGTACACAACTGTACTTTTTCTTGCCTGCATTAGTACCTGCTGCACGACCTTAGAAAATAGATAACTAAAAGGAAATATGACCTTATCATCAAGGCAGTCAATTAAAGATGACTGATGTCAGCATGTATCAATGAGTAGATCCAGGCTGTGAGGAAGCTTGTGATAATTGTCCCTGGCTATTTCTGAAAGAAGGGAAAACCATGGTTGCCTGAGCCAGAAGAGTCTCACCACAATGATTTTGAGGGATTCCATCTGAATGTTCAGAAATACCCTGGATATTAGTGGAAAGGCATACAGGAACATTCCTGTCCAAAGGAACAAAAAGGCATCTCTTTCAGGCCTTCTTGCATGGAGCCCTAGAACAGAATTTTGCCACTTGATTATTGAGAGAAGAGACAAAAAGGTGTACTGCAAATTCCCCACACATGGATCAAATCTTGGAAGATGCCATAATCTAGTTTACTTTTATGACTGTCTTTCCTAGTCCTGCTCAGCTTGTCTGTCTTACAATTTTGTTCTGTCAGGATGTAAGGAGCCTGTGTAGTGAAACTGCTTAAAGCTATATCCAAAGCTAAAGTGGCTAGTCTGCAAAAGGGGGAATGACATGTCTCCCACTTGCTTGCTGATGTGGCACATGACTATAGTATTGTCTGTAACCACTATAAGAGGTCCCTGGGACCAAAGATGGGATAGGGACAGAGGGAGGAAGAGGGTGACAGGTGAGGGGGGTGAGAGAGAGGGGGAGAGGGAGGGAGAGAGAGAGGGAGAAAGAGGGGGAGAGGGAGAGAGAGGATGGGAGAGAGAGGGAGGGGGAGAGGGGGAGTAAGAGAGGGGGAGAAGGCAGAAAGAGATGAGGAGGGGGAGAGGGAGAGAGAGAGGGGGAGAGGGAGAGAGAGGGGAGAGGGAGGGAGAGGGAGAGGGAGAGAGGGAGAGGAGAGGGAGAGGGAGAGAGGGAGGGAGAGGGAGAGGGAGAGAGGGAGAGGGAGAGGGAGAGAGACGGGAGAGGGAGAGAGAGAGGGGGAGGGAGAGAGAGAGAGAGAGGGAGAGAAAGGAAGAGAGAGGGGATGGGGAGAGAGAGGGAGAGATGGGAGAGAGAGAGGGACAGAGAGAGGGAGGATGGGGAGAGAGAGGGAGGATGGGGAGAGAGAGAGAGGGAGGATGGGGAGAGAGGGAGGATGGGGAGAGAGAGAGTGGATGGGGAGAAAGAGAGAGGGAGTGAGGGGGACAGGCAGGGAGGGGGGAGAGGGCGGGGGACAGGGAGAGAGGGGGAGAAAAGGGGAAGAGGGAGAGAGAAGGGAGGAGGGCAGAGGGAGAGAGGGGGAGACGGAAAAGGGAGAGGGGAGGGAGGGTAGAGAGGAGGAGGAAGAGGGGGAGAGAGAGGGGGAGAAGAAGAGTGAGAGGGAGAGAGAGGGGGAGACAGAGAGAGGGGGAGAGGAAGAGTGAAAGGGAGAGACAGAGAGAGAGGGGGAGAAAGGGAGGGGAGACAGGAGGGGAGGGGGAGAGGGAGAAAGGGGAGAGGCAGGGAGGGAGAGTGGGGGAGAGTGAGAGGTAGAAGGAGAGAGGGAGAGGGGAAAGGGACAG
Organism: Protopterus annectens; assembly: GCF_019279795.1. Taxonomy (NCBI): domain Eukaryota; kingdom Metazoa; phylum Chordata; order Ceratodontiformes; family Protopteridae; genus Protopterus; species Protopterus annectens. Next base: position 1,045,531,216 of record NC_056739.1, on the reverse strand, counting down.
GGAGGGAGAGGGGGAGAGTGAGAGGTAGAAGGAGAGAGGGAGAGGGGAAAGGGAGATTGAGAGTGAGAGTGAGGTGGAGAGAGGGAGAGGGGAAGAGGAGAGAGGAAAGAGGAGGGGGGAGGGAGAGGGAGAAGGAGAGGGAGACGGAGAGAGAGGGGGAGAGGAGAGAGAGGGGGGAGAGGAGAGAGAGGGAGAGAGGGAAAAGGGGAGGGGAGAGAGGAGGAGGAAGGGAAGGGAGAGGGGAGAGAGAGGAGGGGAGAGGGAGAGAGGAGGGGAGAGGAAGAGGGGGAGAGAGGGAGAGAGAGGGAGAGAGGGAGGGGGAGGGAGAGAGAGAGGGGGAGAGAGGGAGGGGAGAGGGGAAGAGAGGGAGGGGGAGAGAGGGAGGGGAGAGGGAGGGAAGAGAGGGGAGAGGAGAGGGGAGACGGAGGAGAGACAGAGGAGGAGGGGAGAGAGGGAGAAAGAGAGGGAGAAAGAGGGGAGAGAGAGAAAGGGAGATTGAGAGAAAGGGAGACAGGAAGGAAGAGAGAGTGAGGGAGAGGGGGAGAGAAAGGGAGAGGAGGAGAGGGAGAGAAAGGAGAGGAGAGGGGCAGTGAGAGAGGAGAGAAAAGGAGAGGGGACAGCGAGAGAGGGAGTGAGAAAAGGAGAGAGGGGGACAGCGAGAGATGGGGAGACATGGAGGGGGAGAGAGGGGGAGGGGAGATGGAGGGAGGGGGAGGAGGAGGGAGAGAGGGGAGAGGGAGGGAGAGGAGGGAGAAAGAGAGGGGAGAGGGAGAAAGAGAGGGGGAGAAAGAGGAGGAGGGAGAAAAGGGGACAGAGAGGGAGAGAGAGTGGGAGGGAGAGGGAGGGAGAGAAAGGGAGAAGGGGAGAGAGAGGGAAAGAAAAAGAGAGAGATGGAAAGAGAAGGAGGGGGAGAGGGAGAGGGACAGGGGAGAGAGAGGGGGAGGAAAAGTGAGAAAGGCAGAGGGGAGGGGGAGAGAGAGGGAGGTAGGGAGAAAGGGAAAGGGAGAGGGGGAGGGAAAGAGACAGGTAGGAAGGGAAAGGGAGGGAAAGCAGATTCCTGACACCTTGAAAAAAAGACTCTGTGAAGATAAACAAGTTGTCTAAATATGGGAAAAATGTGATACCCTGTAGATGCAATGTGCTGTAATCGGATTTTGACATTTTGTGAACACTTTTGGTGCAGTGGATAGTTCAAATGGTAAAGCAGTGAATGGATAATATGATCAAGGCACACAAAAGAAACATCTGAAGTCTGGATGAATAGGAATATGATAAGCATCTAAGTCTAGTGTTAAGGGAGTTTGAAACAGAAAGAAAAGGTAACACGTTCTGAAGTAACAATATTTGGAATATGGGCACTATTACAAAAAGATTTAGAAAATAAAGATCCAGAACTGGACTCAAAGCATTTATTTTTCTTGGACACTAGGAACATACTTGAATAAAATCCCTTCCTCACCTGGGAAGGAGGAATTGGTTCTATTACTCCTTGGGACAGAATGTGATGAAAAATAGGAGGAAACAAGAGAGTCTGATCTGCAGGATGAGGAATAACCTCCTGGAAAGAAAGCATTTCCTCCTACTGCCATCTGTAATCCTGATGAACGATTTTCAGAACCCATTTATCTGAAACAATATAATGACAGAGAAACATAGAGACTCTGATCTTCTGGAAGAGAAATGGGGCCAGGGCAGGAGGGGGTCTCATATTTATTCAGACATGTTAGACTGTCATTGGTCTTGGGAGGTTTAAGACTTCTTTTTGGAAACATCATTACCATGCTTCTTAAAGGTCTGTTTACCTGAATTCTGTTGAAGGTGTCTCTTTTTTGCAATATTGGGGGAGGAGAAAGAAAATTTTATGGACAATTTGGAAAAGGAAAGCTAAAAAATCTTAGAAATCATCTGGATTAGCTTGCCCCTTTCATCACACTTTTTGATCACCTCTGCAGCAGACGGGCCAAATACAATCTCTATCCAAGGGAAATTTTAATCTTTTTTTTTCACATAATTTGTGCAGCCAAACAAACCTCCTCAAAACAGTACCAGTGGCCATAGCCCTGATAGTAGTACCAGAATCATACTCATACTGAAAACAATGAGTAGTGGCCTGTGCAATAAAAGAAACACATTTATTTAAAGCAGATTTTCATTACAAGAATCTATACATAAAACATTCTGCATACTTTCACAATTTGTCAGAATAAACTAATATTTGAACCTGACAATTCAAAATTCTGAAAATAAAAGATGCACAAGAATAAAGTAATTATGTACTGATCATAACGTTCCACCTGTGTTGTCCATTTTCATTCTTTAACCACTGAGTCTGGATCTGATCCTCGGATCTGATTCAGCCGATACTATAGCTCTTGGCCAACAAACTCTCTAGCTCTTCCCTACTCATACTACGCCAACCACTAACATACCTCAGATCTGATTTTTGCTAAGAGACATAAATAGTAATAACCTAAATAATTCTACTAACAAAGGAACCAGTATCTGGAGCTTCATAGAAGACAAAGTGGTGTCTTAATAGTATCTCATTCTTCCAGAAATCTAGGATGACAAAGATCGGTGGCTGCTGGGGTGGATGTTGAGTAAGAATAAAAATGGACACCATAACTTCTTTATCCGATGTTGCCAATTTTCATTCATTCCTCAAACATTGGGACAGAGACCTCAGCTACCTTATATCCCAGGTGGACTCCAAGGAAAGATATTCCTGAGCATGGTTGAAACAAAGGCTACTCTTCCCCTAGAGAGACCAGATCCAATTTGCAATGAGTAATAAAAGTATAAGGATTAGCCCAAGAAGCAGCTGCACATACGTCATCTATGGAATGGATGGATAAAAATATTGACAAGGTCACCATAGGTCTTGCAGAATGAGCTTTCAAAGTGATTGGTAATTGAATACCTGATTTATCACAGACAGAGGCTATTGCAGCTCGTAATCTATCTTGTCAATATCACTTTTTTAACAGACCTGCCAAATTTATCTGCAAAAGATATGAATTACTGATCACACCATCTTTCGTTCTGTGCAAGTAGAGACACAGATGTCTATGATCCTCTAGTAAATGCAAAAAGTTATGTACTTACCATAACGTTCCATCTGTGTTGTCGTCTTCCTCAGCAATTGTGTTCAGATCAGATCTGCTGGATCCGACTCGGCCATTGCTGAAATTCACAGCCACCAAATCTATCGAGCTTCTCCCTTACCCACAATGCACTTACAAAATTACCTCAGATCTTGTTTGCTGCTACATTAGCATAGGAAGATTAAGTTCTGAAAAAGCCATATCCAGAAGATATATACAAAAATAGAGACCATGTAAATACTCGTTACTTCAGAAGCCATAGGATGGGGGTTGGTGGGAAGGGAGATGACAAAGAATGAAGATAGACAACACACATGGAACACTATGTTAAGTACATAAATTCTTCATCTGATGTTGTCAATCTTCATTATATCCTCAACAAGTGGGACAGCTTCCCTAGCTATCCGTGTCTAGGGAGGAATCAAGGAAGGATATTCCTGAGCACCACAGAACTAAATGACGCCCTTCCTCTGGGGACCAGATCCAACTTGTAATGAGTGACAAAGGTATGGGGAGTAACCTCAGTTGCTGCTGCTGCACAAATATCCATAGACATTCTTGACTGAAAACCTGAGGAAGTAGCCACGGATCTTGTGCAGTGCGCTTGCAAGGGATGTCTAAGAGAAATCTCCAATTTAGCATAGACAATGCAAATGCAGTTTGTCAACCACTTTGATAGGTTACCTTTGGAAACTTGTTTTCCCAGTTGATTCAGAGAAATAAATAAACAGTTTGTCAGCTTTCCTTATTTTTTCTGTTCTATGCAAACAGAATTGCAATTGCCTATGAACATCCAGTAAATGTAAGATATATTCTCCTTTGTTGGCAAACTTGGGAAAAAAAACACTGGTAGATTAATAGCTCTACTGATGTTGGATTCTGTCACCACCTTTGGAAGAAAGGACAGACTGGTACATAAGCTCACTCTGTCTTTGTGGTAAACCAAATATGGAGGTTTAGGAGATAATGCTTGGCTCTCAGAAATTCTTCTTGCTTAAGTAATGGCAACCAAGAAAATTGTCTTCCATGGAAGATATTTAAGGTCACATGTAGCTGTCGGTTCAAAGGGAGGTTGTGTGAGAGACTGAAGAATCAAATTTAAATCCCATGGAGGAGTAGGATTTTTAAAAGGAGGTCTTAGAAGGGGAGTCCCTTTTATGAAGGCCTTGCTCAATTTATGAGATGCTATAGATGTGTCATTAAAACCTATGTAGTTATTTGAAATTGCTGCTAGTTGCACTTTAATGGTTAATGGCTACCACTGTTTTGAAATAGGTGTGCAAAGAAATCTAAAATGTGATTGATAGGAGCTGAAAAGGGGTCAAGATTGTGTTGCTGTGCCCAAAGGGCAAATCTTTTCCATTTACTGGAATATGTTTTTCTTGTTAAGGGTTTGTGGGAAGATAAAATTATATGTCAGACAGGTGATGAGAGCATTGATTGTCTGGGCTACTAAGGGAAATGGATAAGCCAAGCAGTCAGCTTGAGGTTTGGTATATCCAGGTGTGACATGCCCATCGGGTGAGACAGGAGGTCTAGTCTCAGATCTAGGTTCCACAGTGACTGAACCAGGTGAGGTTATAGGAGGGGGAAAACCACATTTGTCTGTGCCAATAGGGGGCAATGAGGATTACTGTGCTCTACAACCTGGCAGCTTTCTGCAGAAATTTTGGAATCAATGGGGCTAGTGGAAAGGCATAAACGAGACTGGGGGGCCAATTGTAAAGTAGAGCATCCCTCGGTGAATGCCCTGTGGAGGAATTAGGGCAAAGTAGTTACTGCATTTGTTTAAGGGAGAGGCAAAAAGAATGCAGCATTGACAGCCCCACTGACAAAAAATCTTGTCCATCACTTTCTCATTGAGGGAATACTTTTGTGGAAGAAAACTTTGTCCGCAATCGCACTGGATTTCCCCAGAATGTTCATCGTTAAAACAAAGCAGTCAAAAGAGATCGTCCACTGCCAGACGACTGCTTCTCGACACAATGGGAAAGATTTTGTTACCCTTGTCTGTTGATGTACCAAACAACTGACATGTTATTGGAATTGCAATCGTCCCAGAGAATAGAACATTTTGAAATGCTCACATTGCCAAGAGCACTGCTCTCATCTCTAGAACATTTATATGCAAATTGGCCTCTTCGGGGGACGATGTTCTGTGGTCGCTATGGCTTTGGGCTGTTGGAGGATGCATGGATGGCCATAGAGCAGTTGGTGAGATTGTATCCACCAATACAAATCCCTTTTGCAAGTCTTGGTGATGCTTATCTGGTATGACATTGACTGATGAAAGACTGACCATTGTGTAGCCAACATCTGTTAAAGGATCTGCATGTAAAGCCTGGCCAATAGAACTAAAGTTATCGCCACCATTATGAGTCCTAAGTTCGGAAAATTGTGGGGGCTGAAATTGAGGTGTTCTTTAAAACCTTCTTGACCTGCGATCTTATTTTTTGAGCTTGGTGTGGTGAAAGAGAAGCAATGACATCCTTTGTATTTAGAAGTACTCCAATAAATTCCAATGTCTGAGGTGGGTGAAGTTGTGATTTTATGTAGTTAATGGTTATTTCTAGGAGGGTACAGGTATGGAGAACCTGATCCCTTGAGCGTATATGTTGATACCTGGTTGAAGCGGTAATGAGCCAGCCATTCAAGGTAGGGAAAACACCCAGAATCCCTGCAGTCTGAAGTAAGCTGCTATTACTGCCATTTGGTGAACACCCTGGGGGCTGTGGTGAATCCAAAGGGCAGTACTCTGAATTGGTAATGACTGGCTCCCAGCCAGAAGCATAGGAACTTTTTGGATTGCCTGTTCATTTTCATGAGATAACAGGCATCCTGAAGCTCTATAGAGCACATCCAGTCATCTTTACCCAAAAACGGGAGAATGGACTGAACTGTGACCATCTGGAACTTGGTTCCGTGAACAGATTTGTTTAGATATGCGAGATCCAAAATTGGTCTCCAGTCCCCAGTTTTCTTTGGCACTAAAACAAACCTTGAGTAAGTTCCGCATCCTATCTGGTCTGATGGGACCTCTTGGATGACTCTTTCTAGCAGCATTTGAATCTGAATTGCTGCTTGATCCCTCTGACTGGGTGGAACATTGCGGATTTTTCTTAGAATGGGTGGTGTAGGGGAAAATGGTATTATGTAATATCTGGATATCGTCTTTGGCACCCAAGTTTCGTTTAAGTCTAGCCAGGTCCTCCTGTGCAGGAATAATCATCCCCAACTGTCTCCAGATGTGGACAGTCAGGCCTCCATTCAGGAGCACTGGTAGGGTTTATCAAAGAGAGATTCGCGTGAACCCTCGTTTTGCAAGCCTTCTCTGCCACAAGGGCAACGAAGTTGACTGGAGTCCCTCACATGCCCCTGAGGGAATCTCCTCCATGCATGCCATGGAAAAGACCTTGGGACTTTCTGAACCACATTTTCAGTCCAGTCCACTAATTCCTGGAGTAAGATCTTTAGGGGGCCGAAAAACATATGCCCACAGCAGACAAGATCTTCCCATCCTTCTCACACCTGGACAGTGTTTCCTTTACCTTAGGACCAAAAAGAGGAGTTCCGCCAAAGGAGGCACTGACAAAATTGGACTTAAATGGTGCCACAAAATCACAAAAGAGCATTCAGGCATGTCTCCTTAAGGAAATGCCTGAACCTGCAGCTCTTGAAATCCCTTCCGTTATGTTGGAAAGTAACCTCATAGAACTATTGGATATTGACTGTAGAGTTGCCAACTGAGAAGTTACCAAAGCTTGAACCTCTTCAGAAATGGCTCCCGAGAGAGTATTTGATAATTCCTTGATCAATTCTGTCAAGTCTGATAAAGTGTGCCTTCAGCAACTGTAAGGCAACAGTCGCTGAAGCAAGGACATGCTTCCCAGCCTGTCCATCACCCGCAACCGCCTGTTGGGGGGATGGGCAGTGGAACTCAGACTAGTTCCTTCTTTGTGGCTGCTGCAATGACCATGGCATCAACTGGAACCCTCTTTCCCCTAAAACTGTCTGCAGGTAGTGCTATTATACTGTCCTGTCTCCGAGGTATGGGTTCTATGGAGTCTGATTCATTTCATGCCCGCCTACAGATCATGTCAACAAGCTCATCAGCAGGCAGAGTCACCTAGGGAGTAGAGTCCTGCACCAAAATCCTCTAGGAGAACAGATTCCTCAGGCATAGAGTTGGAGGGAGTCCAGACACTTCTCTGTTTAAGGATTTCTACAAAGGGGACATCTTCAGGGGGACCCTTCGCCCTCTCTGAAATCAGTGCCTTCAGTGGCAAACTCCTGTGAGGAGTCTAGGTGCTTCCTCTTGCACATCCTCTTCCTGGGAATTTCCTCAGTGGGATGCTCTGGGGAAGTCTCAGAAGAGGAAATCAAAATTCCCTGGGAGGGAACCTGGGGCTTCCGTAATGGACGCCCCTGTGAAAAAAGGTGGTGAGGCTCATGTCCGAATTTCTAGGATCTGAGGGGGAAGGCTCCATCAGGTCTGCCGAGGCAGAGCATACTCTTAATAGCCTTAAAGGCAAAGTGCGGAGGAGCCAGAGAGAGACTCTGGTCAGAGAACGCAGGTTTCTGAACCATCCCATCTCTCCACAGCACCACCCTGAGAAGGAAATAGGAAGCAATTACATGGTGTGGAACACCCCCAGTAAAAAGTAAATACCACTGTTATAAGATATGGCCAAAAATATGATAGGGAGAAAGTATAGAGACATCAGGGGGCTGGAGGGAGGGTAACCAGGACTGCAACAGTGAATAAACTCGAACATCTACATTTATGGTACGTATACACAACTGTACTATGTTCTTCATGTTTCACTGTTGCAGTCAACACTCTTCAGTTGATTCCCAAAGCTGAGGAAGGATGGAGTCAAGAAGCATTAGGGCTGGCTAGCAGACCTTGTAAGACTGCTGTGGCAAATCCAGCTCTGGATTTAGAAAAGAGAGGTAAGTGGTAATGCTTGGTGAAGGTGTGTACAGAACTCCAGATTGTAGCTTCCAGGATGTCCCTGGTAGGGACTTCCCCTGAGAAATGTTGTAGAGGTTGAGGTAGCCCTAATGGAATAAGTTCTGATTCCCTGTGGGGTAGGTTTTCCATGGTGATTGTAGCAGAAATGGATGCAGTGTGCTATCCATTTAGAAATAGTTTGCTTTGAAATGACTTTGCCCTCTGCCCCTGTAGCAAAGCTCACTAGCAACTGGTCAGATTTTCTGAAAGGTTTAGTCCTGTCCAGGTAGAACCTAAGCTGCCTGTGCAAGTCCAGGGAGTGCAGGATCCTTTCCCCTTTATTCTGAGGATTAGGGAATAAGGTTGGCAAATGAATGGATTGGTTTAAAGCCACACTAGATACCACCTTGGGCATAAATGATGGGTTAGACCTGAGGGAAACCCTGCCCGCATGGAAGATAATGAAGGATTCCGTGGCCATAAGGGCCTGCAATTCAGACACTCTTCTTGCTGAAGTGATGACTAGAAGTAAGGCTGTTTTCCAAGAGAGGAATTTTAACTCTGCTGTAGCTGCAGGTTTCAAAGGGAGGAAGCGTGAGCTTCTCCAGTACAAAGTTAAGGTCCCAGGCTGGAGTGGGAGCTCTCTTGGGGGGTCTTAAATTTTTGGCTCCTCTCAGGAACTATTTGACCAGAGAGTGAGAGAAGAGGAGTGGGGCTCAGTATTGTAATGAGCTGAGATGGCAGATGCATGAATCTTAATTGAAGAGAAGGATAGGCCTTTGTGGAGCAGTTTTGTTAGGTAATTTGGTATTGGAGGTAAGCTGGACACGTTTGTGTCCATTCCCTGAGACTGGCTCCAAGAACAATATCTTTTCCACTTTTCTGAATATGATTTCCTAGTACTAGGCCTCCTTGTCTCAAGGATGACATCCAGCACCTGTTTACTGAGGGTCGCTGCTGATGCGCTCAGGGGATCAGCCAGGCTGCTAGGTTCAGGGTTTGCAGCTGAGGATGCAAAATCCGGCTCTCCTGCTGGGACAGCAGGGAAGGAATTGGAGGCAGGTGCCAGGGTGGCACTGTCAGACTGCGCAAAAGTGGGTATCAGTGCTGGCGTGGCCAGTCTGGTGCAATCAGGATTGTCCTTGGCTTGTCCTGCCTGATCTTTAGTAGAACCTTCGAGAGGAGAGGCAGAGGTTTTCCCATGTAAAGAATAGGGCATCCACTTTCCATGCTTGGCTATGGGGAGTTCTGGTGCAATATTTGCTCAATTGATAGTTTTGCGGGGAAACAAAGAGGTCTACCTCTGGTGCCCCCCACCTGTGGATCAGAAGCTTGAATAATTTGGGTTCCAGTTTCCACTCGTGCGGGTCCATTAGATTTCTGCTTAGGTCGTCTGCCATTGAATTTAGTTTGCCTGGCAGGAATTGAGCTTGCAGGTGCACTTGATTGCTCAAGGCTGTGTTCCATAGAGCCATGGCTAACCTGCAGAATGGGTAGGAATGGGTCCCCCCTGCTTGTTTATGTACCACATAACTGTAGTGTTGTCTATCTTTATCAATAGTTGCCCTAGAAAAATAAGGTATTTGAAGGCTGTCAGTGCATTCTGTACAGCTAACATTTCTTTTTGATTGATATGCAGGTGCATTTTTTGGGCTTCATTTGCCTTGAATGCATTTTCCTGTCATGTGAGCCCCCCATGCATAGTCTGATGCATCTGTTGTTAGGGTTTGTGCAGTGCGGGTTGAGTGAAAGGGAGTCCCTTGTTGTGGTAGCAGGCGTCTGCCCACCAAAGGAATTCTGTCCTTAGGCAAGGAATAATAGGAATCATTGTTTCCAGGCCCTGAGAATGTTGACACCAGAGACATTTTAGGTACCATTGAAGTTTCCTCATATGCAGTCTTGCATATGGAATTAATAGAATGCAAGAGGCCATGAACCCCAGGGCTTGCAGTATTTTTCTTGCAGATAGTCAGGTTTTGGTGGCCAGTAGATTGAAGTAGTTTGTCAAACAAACTTGTTTCTCTGGAGTGAGGAATGTCATCTGGGACGTTGTTTTCAAGCTTGCTTCCAGGAAAACAATCTGTTGGCTGGGTACCAGCTGCGATTTCTTTTCATTAATGGTGTACCCCAGTGAAGTTAAAAGTCTCTTTACAAATGCCAGTTGCTGTAGTAGCAAGTCCTGGCTGTCCGCCTCAATCAGGCAATCGTCCAAGTATGGGTAAATTTGAATTCTTCTCTGCCTGCAATATGCAATGGCTGGAGCTAGGCACTTTGTGAATACCCTGGGCGCAGTAGATAATCCAAAGGGAAGTGCAGAGGACTGACAGTGCATAGAGCCTGCTATGAAGCATTGGTATTTCCTGCAAGATTCCCTTATGGGGATGTGCAAATAAGCTTTTTTTAAATCTAGGGTTGCTAGCCAGGAGTCCTTGGCTAGCATAGGAAGCAGCTGTTGGAGAGTTAGCATTCTGAATTTTTGAACCACCAGAAAAGTGTTGAGAATAAACAGATCCAGGATAGGACACCAAGAGTTTTCTTTTCTGGGAACCAAAAACAGTCTGGAATAAAAGCCTTGTCCCCTTTGTTCTGCTGGGATAGGTCGAATAGCCCTGATACTGAAAAGGGAAAATACTTGCTTTTGAGTCTCCGCCCACTGGTTTGGGTGGAGGTCTGACCATCAGCTTAGGGTTGAGAGTGAGTGGAAGTAGAATCTGTATCCCTGGGAAACAATGTTTAAGACCCATCTGTCTTGGGTAATGTATTCCCAGTTTTTGGCATATGCAGGGCAAGTTTCATTCCTAAAGGTGCAAGTACTTGGGCAAGGCTTATAAGAGGTGAGGATAAGTCATTGTGCAATTTTACCATAGGATGGTGGCTTACTACTTCCTGTTTTGGACATGGAAGCACTCCATTGCTTAGATCTGTGCATAACCTGAGACTGAAGTCTTGGTGGTCTGCCGCCCCTGGGCTTGGACTGAGAAGGGCTGGAAGGGACTGGAAAAGACCAGTTTTTTTGAAGGCCAATGCCTACTGAATCTAGGTGGCTGTACTTGTAAGAAATCTTTTAACAGTTTGCATATATTTAGCTTTCTCCTCCATCCTTTTGAGGACTTCAGCTTTATTGCCAAATGGACGCTTGTGGCTTAATGATACATCTAGTAATTTTGGTTTGACATGATCTGGCAAGTTTTGTTCCTTAAGCCAAGCATGCCTTCTAAGAACAGACCCAGTGACAGCAGCTCTGCAAGATGTTTCCAAAGCATCAAACCCGCATTGCAAAGTATATTTACCAACTTGGTTAGCAGAATGCATTAACTCTTGTAAATCTTTGTGTTCTGCACAGTCAGGAATCAACATAATTTTCTGTTTAATTAGCTCCATAATATGCTTCTGATACTTTAACATATGAAACTGGCAATTTAAAGCCCTAATTGCAAGAGTAGCAGAGGTGTATACCTTATTCCCCCATCTGTCTAAAGCCCTAGAATCCCTGTCCGAAGGGGTAGGATTTTTGGCAGTTGTAGCCTTAATGCCTTTACGTCCCTGGGAAATGGTCTCTGGATCCACAGTAGGATTCTTAAAGAGGAATTTGTGGGAGTCAGGTTTCCTGGGAGCTGGAGGCAAAGTATTAGGGGTAAGGCAGGATTCCAAGACTACACCATCTACACTTTCCAGAACAGGAGGGATAGCTAGAGGCTTGTGCTGAGGCAAGTTTAAAAATTCCCTGAGTCTCTTTTTGGACTGAGAGTAGTCCTGGCTCTCCCAGCGGAAATGCTCTCTAAGGGTATGCAGGGTTTCACCAAAAGAAAAATCTTCTGTAAGGGAAGCAGAGGGAATGGAATCCTCTGCATCAGAATCCTCATAGGTAGATACGGGGATGTGCTGGTAATCAGAAGGATCAGAGTTATCAGATTTCTGATCAGAAGGAAAATCAGTTCTTGGTCTCTTTGAGGAGTAAGGCCGACTTCCCCTAATTAAGGTAATGAGGTCTTCAGCCATTCTAAGCATTTGTTTTTGTGGCATGTGGGCCTGAGAATGTGCTTTGGCTGTCTGTTTCCTAGGCGTAGTACGAACTTTAAGCCTGAGGAATTCGGTATTTTTGGTTTGAAACAAAGTAGTCAGTTTAATATGAAAATCGGAAGGCCTGAATACACCCTCAGAAGCCGGTGCCTGCACAGTGTCTCTGGACCCATCCAAGGTAGAGACATCCGCAGGCTCCATAGTCGAAGAAGCATCTCGCAGCATACTGGACCCCGAATGGGTCTCAGTAGAGGCCTGCAAATCTGTAGAAGCGGGTATCAGGGGCTGAAAAAGCACCTCACTGAGTACCAGTGGACTGGCGACTAGCTTAGCGGTAGCATCGTCGGCAGTGTTGGACCTATGCGGTCTGTCTCTGTCTTTATCTTTACGCTTTTTCGGAAGATCAGTACTCTGATGGCTTATCGAAGCCATTTTGGAGTACGGAAATTGAGAGCAAAAGAATTTATCTACAAAAATTGCCAGATGATGAATAGTTTGGGTGTTGAACAAAGCACAAAACCGACAGCAAGGGACGTTGTGGTCTGGGCCTAAACAGGGACGCAGTAAGAATGAAAATCCCTGTGAGGTATTTGCTTTCCACAGGCAAGACAATTATTCATTTTTTCTGACATCGGTTAGAGCTAGAGAAAAGGATCCCCAATGGGGTAGTTATCTTTTAGTAGACTTCAGGTCTGAAACTCAAAAAACAAAAATTTCAGGAGGCGGCCGACCAGCATTTGCTAACTGCTTCTGCTTTGAGCACCGCACGGCAAGAAAGACTGATGTAATGGCGTCAGCTACATGCTTTATACCCCTGACGACCTGACTTCATGGAAGAAGCGACAGCATCCAATGCAGAAATCCCAAGACTCTGGTATTCAGACCGACTGAGGGCTACCTGCACGCAGATAACCCAAATGTGATGACTGCAACAGTGAAACACGCAGAACATCTTGTTCAGTGACAACTAACTTCATGAACTCAACTCTTTTTTTGATTAATCGTTAAATAAAACTTCCTATCTGATAGCATATTGTTCATACTTCATTATACCAAATGGTATCCATTATAACAATTGGTCCCCCCTTGTCTGCGGGTTTAATTACAATCTTATCATTTTCTTCTAACTTTTTTAAAGCACTGTAGTCATCCTTACTTAAACTGTAATGCATTTTACATTTCTTGAGCCGATTGTAAATACTATACATTTCATCAACACATAGTTTCTCAAATGCACTAACCAAAGGATTTAACACAGGTGCAAAAATACTTGTTTTTCTTTAAAAAAAAACAGCATTATTATAAACTTGGTTCTCAGACATTACATTTTCATCCTTATACATAAGTTTTAACATTAGATTCCTTACAAACAGTTTAACATCAAATATAACTTCAGTGAAGTCTGAAGTTTGTGAAGGAATAAATGAAAGTTCCTTTTGTAAAACGCTTCTTTCACACTCTATAAGATGATATGCAGAAAGATTTAAAATGAAGTAATTGAAAATAACATCAGTCAACTTACTGGTTTCTTTCTACTGGGAGCACTTAGGTGGGTCTCTTCTTGTTTCCTTTTGTTTCTGCTGGGACTCCTTGAATGAGTGTGCTGCTTTTCCAGCTTCCATTCCTTGCAAGGTAAAGGGAATGGAAGCTTTTGCTGGACTAAAGGGTGTCATGTGACGTTGACTTTTGAGGTACTAGAGCTTTGTGTTAATCCTTCTTGCAGTGGGGAATCAACTTCCCATTTGAATGTATTTGTGCTGTTACTTGAAAAGTTTTTCTGCGTGGTCCCAGCTCTTTACCTTCAGTAGTGGTAGCAGCTACATTTGTGGTAGGTGATGTTAATGCTTGGATGAACGTATGTTCCAGCCTCTGACTGGCTGGATTATTGGTAACCACAGAAACTGGAGCTGGAAGATCAGAGGGTATGTCAGAATCACTGTTAAACTGTGAAAAACCTCCCAGAGTAGAAGTCTGTCTGTTTTGTATTCTTGGCCACAGAAAAACATTACCTTTCATAAAGTTATCTCTGTCTCTAGATAACTCCTTTTGTTTAATTTGCAAGAATCTTCTCTCATATGCAAAACCACAGTCTAAACATTCAATAACATGTTTCTCTAGCACTTCTCAGCCAACTGTGAAACTTCCATAGCTTGAGCCTCTGCAGTACTGGAACCTGAAAGAGCATTTGATGATTCCTTAATCAAATCTCTTTGTAAACATGTAAAATGTGCCAAGTAACTCAGGGACCTAAAATCAAAGGTCACTGGAGTACAGGCACACTTCCTGAACCTTTCAAAAGACCACTGGACTCTCTATTAGGGGGATGAACAGTGGAACTTTGTTCTGCAAGTTCCTTCTTCGTGGCCACCACTACAACCATGGCATCTACAGGCACACCCTTACTCCAGTGCTGCCTTTCTGTCACAGGTGCCAGAATTTGGTTTGGTCTTTTTTGCATGGGTTCAACCACATCAGGTTCCTTCCACACCCACTAAGAGATCAAATCAATGAGCTCATCAGTGGGTGGATTTACCCAGAAGGTAGACGGGTCAAATCTAAATGCCTCCATAAACACTGATACCTCCAGAAAGGATTTTGGGAGGATCAAACATCCCATTGTTTGAGGATATGCAGAATGCCACCAAATAAGATGTCTTCAGGTAGTGATCTGGAGGATCCTTCCCCTTCATCAAAATCTGTCTCATCTGTGATACATTCCTGAAGTGAATCTAAAGTGCCTCCTTTTGCACTTTCTCTTCCTAGATACTTCCTTGGTGGGATGTTCTGGGGAAGTGTCAGAAGAGAGGGTAATGCCCTGCTGGGTAGTCTGGAGGGTTTGGACTGGCTGTTCCTGTGGAGTTGAATGTCGAGGCTCTTGGCCCAAAAACACATGGGACGTAGAAGGTAGATTGAGGGGGGATGGATCCTCTGCCCTGACAAAGCAGAGAGTACACTCTCTCCACTACCTCAAAGGCAGACCATCCTGGGGAGAAGGAAGCTAATAGAAAACAGAAGCCATGCTTCTGTCCCACTGGCTCCTTCTGACACGAGGGCAATCCGAGACAGAGGCTGGAGTCGAGCTGTCCAGGGCTAAGACAGCTTCAAAAACTTCAGGGTCAACTCCAACACTTCGGATCCAAATGGTAAGCTACGGCTCCAACCAGTCTCCTCCAAACTCTGAGCCAGTACGCGCTCAGAGAAACCTTCAGATCTGCCCTTTTGGTAGGTACCTTTCCAGGCACCTGCAGCAATTGGAGAAACCACAAAGGTTCCTCAAAAGGAAAATTCAAGGTTTTCAGCATCTGTCTGATGGGGATCGTCTGAAATCAATGTCACTTTATTCTGTTTCATACAGTCTACTCAGAGTTGATCTATGCCTTGCATACAAGGCAATCTGACCCTGCTTTACTGGAAATGCTGCATATCTGTAAGTCAAATGGTATAATGGTTACTTGCTCTAAAGACCTTAACCTGGTATGTGATATTAATAAAACCAACCTGCTGGAGGGACAGAATTGTCTCCCAGGGTTTACCACAATAGACTCCCACTTCATGTCAAACAGAGCACTTCTTTGGCCCCCTTCAAAAGCAATCTAGATGAATGGATGGGTGACAGTAAATTTATCCCAGGGGTTCCACCTGTGTCCCTCTTGGACAGGGGCAATAGGTACTGATAGTGGAAATAAGGATAAGAACTTGGCTAGGCTTGTAAGGGCCCTATGGCCATTAGTCTAGTAACTTCCTAAGATCCTAGCTTTAAAAATAACTTTCCAGAACAGACAAGTGATAAAACATTAACAAAATTATTAAAATAAAGTTTTTCCCCCCAAGGGAACTTATCTGCCCAGTACAGAACAGAACAAGCCAACCATCGATCCTCAAAAGCCTCAGGAGCGTATTCTTTGGCAACAGTGAAGCTTTCAAGGCAGAGTTTCTCACCCAAACTTGTCTTTTATTCAGCTCAGCTCAAGCTGCTTGATAGATTGGGTGCATGGGAGGTGCTCTGATGCTTTGGAAAGTTTCAGGCAAGATATAACCCACACAGCTAAGCCTACTGTAGCAATGATCAATACAAAGAACTTGTTAAACTTTGTATAATCTTTAAAAGTATCCCAGTTAGCTGGGGTATTGGGTTTAATTTTTTATTTCCAAGGAGACAGCTTTATGTGCCAATCTTACAAGGGAGGACATTACAGTAAGCAGGCTCATCATTCCATGCTTATGAGGACCAGGCCAAGGGTATTAGCGCCCCTTGTAGACATACAGACCACTTGGTTCAGTCTGTTTGTGTTGCTAAAGACGAATCTCTGGGCCTACATGTTTGAGGTTGTGTGATTCCCAGTTTATACTGAGGTAGTTAAAGTCATCCATGAATATGGTACTGGGTTGAATGAGGAGTTTCTCCAGAATGTTTATGTGATATGACCCTAATGATTCATAGATATATTTAAAATAACTGGGTTACAAAAGCTCTGTGGTAACCAAGCCCCTCAGTACTAACTGAAGCTGTTGTATTTATAGTTTTTCTAAGCTGCTTACTGCCTATAGCTGTTTATTAACTCTAACTGTATTGTGGAAACAGGAACGGTCTCTTCAACCTCCCCCTTCTCTCTCCCCTAACTCATTTCCCCCTCCCTGTCTCTCCCCTAACTGCATCTCAGTCATAGTTTCGCAGCTTTACTACTACTTCCCCCTACGAGTTATAACAGTCTTACAGTGGCTCCTATCAACCTTCTCTATACCTCTCCTTCTCCTCTGCACTACCCTATTCTAGCTAATAAGGTTCTCACGTACCTAGTCCTCAACCATCGTCTCTTCCTTTACTTTCAGGTACCTGGCCTTGCCTCATAGACGCAAAACTACTGACCAATCCAGGAAGTCCACAAACTCCCTCTCTGAACTCTGCTCATAAGTGGATACCTCCCCAGCAACAGTTACCCTTAAGAACAGTGTTATGTGTGAATTCAAATGTTGTTTTTGAACCCTGATCTTTTAGTCATATTTCCGTCTACTATTGAAGAGGCTCCTGGTGAGCTACAACCCGTTGTAGTGCACCCCCCACCATCTCAAGCGACCAGCCTAACCTTGCTACCTGCCTACCAAACTAGCTTCAACTCTGCAAGCTCAATTGCCTGTATATTCCCCCCTGGTTGCCTATTTCTTCTCCTTCCCTCCACTGCAGACCCCACCTTTACCTGTTCACTGATTCTCCACTTACTCTACCTTCCTTTCACTCTGGACACACTTAGTCTTTCTACTGCATAACCCTCTGCTCTTTCTCCCCCAACCTCCTCCTCTAATCTTCCACTCCCACCTCGCTGGCTCACCTCCATGCTCTGAGGTCACTCTGTCCTTCCTCCATAGACTAGGACTCAAATCATAGCAAAGGTATTTATCAGCACAGTTGTCCCTTCGTACCTGAGTAAACCCCATTACAAGCCCAGTGATACCAGACCTTCTGGCCCTTTTACTTTAAGTCGCACTTTATACTACTAGGTTTAGAATACAAATCTGCAAGCAGCTTGAAAGTGACAAAAAGCAATCATTTCATACTCCCTGAGCTTAAAACCTATGTAGTGGCTTTTTAACTACAGCTGTCCCTCTCCACTTTCTCTAAGCACTCTCCCTGATTGTTATTTCTTACCTGCTTCTCTTGGACAGTGTAGCCCCGCTCCGCTCACTTTGCTCCCCTACCCTACCCCCATTCACACCCACCCCCATATCAATTACTCTTATAATCACAAACCATGCCCACAACCACTCCTACAACTCAATTACCCAATCAAATCAAACCTAACATCCACACACTGACATACAAATCTACACACAACACAATACCTTCCCTAACCACCATTACTGGCACCTATACCCACAAAATATAAAATGCCCTCATGCATGTACTCTACAATGCTACAACCACTATGTCTCACATTTTCCCTCTCCTCATACCAAACACACCTCCACTTTACCCCACCACCACTATGGCAAACTGACTCCACTACCAACCTGATTAAAGCAGAACATTCTCCTCTATCATCTTGTCACCTCTCCTCCACCACACCTTTCTCCTGTCTATACAATATTCACAGCTACAAAACTAAACAACGAAGTCCTGACAAATCACTCCATAAACTTAATAAACTCTATCTAAACCTAAAACAAATTCTCTCATGTTGTGGTGACATTCATCCGAATCCAGGTCCCAAAAACAGCAACAATTCAAACCCCACAAACCCTAACCCTCTATATCTAAGACCTGCCTCATCTCTCCTCTTTCTCTAAACATAAATATAAGGAGTATTCTTAACAAAACCCAAGACCTCCATGCCCTACTAGTCCTGTATAAGCCTGATGTGGTAGTACTAACAGAAACATGGCTTAAACCTGAACATCATGATAATGCAATAACTGCCCCTGGCTACAATATTATACGTAAGGACAGGCCATGTAAAAAAGGAGGGGGCATAGCCAAACTATACCAAAGCCACCTCTCCATTGAACAATTCGAATGCAACTCCCCTGAAGTCAAAGACATAGAATTAATTTTAGCCAAACTAAAACTCAACCCCAATAAGCAAATAATTATTGCAGGATATATCCCCCCAGGCAATAATACCAGTATACTGGAAAATCTACTTAGTTGGATGTCATCTTCCCCTTCCACAAGAAACAATACTTTCAGGAGACTTCAACATCGACTGGGTTGAATGCACCAGCCACAATCCCTCCATCTACATTAACCTCCATAAGTACACCCAAATTATTTCCACCCCTACAAGAACAGATAAAACCTCCAAACGTCAATCCATCTTGGACTGGATTCTATCTGACCCACTCTCACCCACCAATCAGGCTGTCTCCCTGACAGTCCGAGTGATCATCAACCTACATACTTAATTAGACACCGGTCGCACCAAACAAAACAATCAATACTCAGAACTGTACGTAACAAAAAAAAACTTAAGAGCCCAGGACCTAATCTACTCACCACAATGCTGTAACTGGTCCCCCCCTAAACCATCTATCACTAGATGAAGCCGTAGAGTACTTTAACTCTACCTTCCTAAAAATCCTAGATTGCTATGCACCACCCAGAACCACTAGAATCAAAACTAACCATGCCCCATGGCTATCTAAATATACCATGTCCCTAATGAAAGAGGCAAAGCCTGGTCACACTTTCAAAAGCACAATACTGCCCAGCGACATAAATACCAAGAACTCTGCAACAAAGCCAAAAAAACTAATAAAGCTAGACAAGACTAACTATTATAAATCCATGCAGGAAAAACACGCCAACAACCCTCAGAAATTCTGGGCCTCATTAAACAACCTTCTTCACCCTGGTAAAACTACTACCCCTTCCCCTATATTACCAAACACCCACAGTGACATCCCCACACAGTTTAATAAATACTTCACTGAAACCATCCAAGCCCTAGCAAATACCCAAAAAACTACTTCCAACCCCACAGCAACAGTAACCCCCACCCCCTCTAATACATTAAACAACTGCAGCTTTTCCCTGAATCCAGTCCCCACTACTAAAATAGCTAAGCTCCTCAAAAAGCTTAAACCAACATTAGTAGTAAACAATTCTCCAGCCGACTTTCTATAGATTACAGCAGAAGCTATAGCTTATCCCGTGTCCATCCTCATAAACAGGTCAATAACTGAATGTAAACTACCCCACTCCTGGAAAATAGCGCATATTATACCTTTGCACAAAGGAGGTCAATCACCTGAGCTTACCAACTACCGCCCTATAGCAATTCTATCAACCTTATCAAAAATATTAGAGACAGTCGTTCATGCCCAGATCATGCACTACCTCCAAAAGAACAACCTCCTATCTACATCCCAGCATGGCTTTAGGCCTTCCCATAGCACCACCACAGCACTGCTCTCATTTTCCAACATTGTGAACCTACAAAGAAACAAAGGTCTATTTCTATCCTCTATATTCCTTGATTTATTCAAAGCCTTCGATATGGTTAACCACAGTATGCTCCTAAAAACCCTAACTACCCTGAACATCAGCTCCCCTACCATATCCTGGTTTTCTAACTATTTATCAAATCGGCAACAGGCAGTCCTATGGAAAAAACAGTTGTCCCCCTACTACCAGTAGCCATAGGTGTCCCTCAAGGGTCCATCCTTGATCCCTTGCTATTTTCATTATTCACTAACCAGATAGCCACATCCTCACCTTCGGCCTCTATAGTACAATACGCAGATGACACCACTATTATATGTGCCACACCCACCTTGACGGAACTAAAAACCATCACCCAAAATAACTTTTCCCTAGCAGAAGAATGGTTCACCAACATCAAACTTATACTTAATCCAAAGAAAACCAAACTTATTATTTTTAGTCCTGGAAGGTCTCCTCCTGTATACAGTAACTTTGACATAAAATCTAAAGATAATACACTAATCACCCCAACAACTCACACAAAGCTATTAGGAGTTGAAATCGATAATAACCTGAAGTACGAGACACATATTGCCCAAACAATCAAGAAAGTCAACAAAAAAATTGGCCTCCTTTATAGGAATAAACAGTTTATGTCTAAAAATACAAAAGCCATGATTGCAAGAGTCCATCTACTATCCATTCTCAAGTATGCCTCCCCTATCCTAACTAACCTTCGTAGCTCAAAACTAACCAAGATGGAAACTTGCTACAACAAGATTGCAAAGTTTGCTACCGAAGCCAACTATAGGTCTCATCACTGTTTGGCCCTCAAGCAGCTGAACTGGCTTGAGTTCCCTCAACTCCTCTTGCCCACAAGCTCTACCACCACCACCCTGAAAATAACCCTGCCCTTCATCAACTTATTCATCCCTACACCACATCCAGAACCTTAAGATCAACTTATCAGAACCACAAAAATGTCATTAAACACAGAAATTAGGCAGGCAAATCCCTTTTTGCCTGCTCTATTGCCAGAATCTGGAATACACTCCCAAACCACATAACCTCCACAACCTCTACCTCTCAATTTAAGCCCATGTCACCCCCCAGGTTAAGCCATAACTGCTCTCTGTTGCTGGGATCCCCAACAAATAAAAGTTAGATCACCACCACCCTATATCTACAGTATACCCTAGATCTTGGCCCCTGCCTAGAATACTGCTAATCTTGTTCTACTAAACTCTTCCTATATGACCTGCTGAATATCTTGCTTCTTCCCGTATGTTCTACTGGAAATTATTGCTGTGTGTTAATGAGAAACTGCTATAGTAGGAAATGTGTGACTGTTGAACTATATTGTATTTTTAACCTTCTCCCAGTGCGCTTTCTTTTATATTACAAAATGTGTGACTTTTTAATATATATTATATGGAGCTTTTCTCCCTGGGCCTCAGCTGAAAATGGACCTGTGTCCAGCCAGACTTTCCCGGTAAACAAATGTAAAATAAAATAAATAAAACAAATATAGCTTCCCAAGATATGGTACGGGAATTTGCTTATGGTAAACTGGATAACGAGAAGCTCAAGCACATCATATTGTTAACCCATCCTTGAGATGTGTTTGTGTTTGATGTAAATTAAGACTCCTCCACCTTTTGTCCTTTCTTGTGTAGTACATGGTATAAATGTAATGAAGAAATTAGAGTTCTACACTGCCTGGGTACTCTCCATGACTTTAAACCATGTCTCAGTAAAGTACAGTTGTGTACACTTACCATAAATGTAGATGTTCGAGTGTATTTACTGTTGCAGTCATTAAATTTGAGTAATCTGCTGGCAGGTTGCCCTCAGTCAGCCTGAATAACAAAGTCTTGGGTCCTGCGTTGGTTGCTGTCTCCTCTTCCATGACGTCAGGTCGTCAGGTGTATAAAACATGCAGCCGATGCCATTTTAATCAGTTTTTCTTGCCCCAGATGTCGGGTGCCCCCCAAATGGGGAGCAAAAATATATATATAAACTGTAAATATATAAATGCACCTTAAAAACATAAAATTTACCTTCAACTAAAAGCAAATACACCACAAAGGCTTTTGAGTATAGTGAAGGAAAGAAAAGGTATAGAAAGGGGGCTTGTGAGTGGGTAACCTGGACTGCAACAGTGAATACACTCGAACATCTACATTTATGGTTAAGTGTACACAACTGTACTATGTTCTTCGTGTTTCACTGTTGCAGTCATTACATTTGGGTAGAATCCCAAAGCTATGGATGGGAGGATGGAACTAAACAGCATTAGGAGCAGCTATAAGGCCCTGCAGGACCACAATGGCAAAGCCTGCCCTGGATTTAGAGAAGAGAGGTAAATGATAATGCTTTGTGAACGTATGAACTGAGCTCCAAGCAGCAGCTTCTAGAATGTCTCTGGTAGGGACCCCTCTGAGAAAAGCTGCTGAAGTAGAGACGGCCCTGGTGGAATAGGATCTGATCCCCTTGGGCACAGGTTTATCATGGTGCAGGTAGCAGAAACGAATGCAATGGCTTATCCATTTAGAAATAGTCTGCTTTGATATAGCCTTCCCCTCTGATCCTGCAGAAAATGCTACCAGTAGTTGCTCAGACTTTCTTAGAGATTTTGTCCTGTTTAAGTAGAATCTTAGTTGTCTGTATACATCCAATGAATGCAGAATGCGCTCCCCCTTGTTCTGCGGATTTGGGAAAAAAGTTGGCAGGTGAATGGTCTGGTTAAGGGCCACACTGGATACCACCTTAGGCATAAAAGAAGGATTGGTCCTGAGGGCCACCCTGTCCGGGTAAAAAATAATGAAAGGCTCCACTGCCATGAGAGCCTGTAGTTCTGAAAGCCATCTAGCTGAAGTGACTGCCTACAGAAAAGCGGTCTTCCAAGAAAGAAATGTTATATCCACAGTAGCTGCTGGTTCAAAAGGAGATAGGGTGAGTTTTTCCAGCACAAAATTGAGGTCCCATGCGGTCCCATGCAGGAGTTGGCGCTCTCCTGGGAGGACTTAAATTTTTGAACCCTCTGAGATACTGTTTTAGCAGTGGGTGAGAAAAGAGGGGAGGCTCTCTGTTGTAATGAGTCGAGATGGTAGAGGCATGGATTTTTATTGAAGAAAAAGATAGGCCCTTGTCAAGCATCTCAGTTAAGGATTGTAAAATCTGAGGAATATTGGGCTTTGCTGTGTTTATTCCTTGTACTTGGTTCCAAGCACAGAATCTCTTCCATTTATCATCATACGATTTTCTAGTACTAGGCCTTCTGGCTTCCAAAATGACATCCATCACAGGTTTACTGAGAGATGTGATTTGAATAATTAGTTGATTAGCCATGCTGCAAGATTCAGAGTTTGGAGCTGAGTGTGCAGAATTTGACAGTTCTGCTGAGACAATAGATGCAGTGTTTGAGGCAAGTACCACGGAGGAAGGTGTGACATATTCGTTAGAAGCGGGTTCCAGTGTTGGCGAGGCCAGTTCGGAGCAATTAGAATCATTTCTGGGTTTTCTTGTCTGACTTTTAGTAAGACCTTGGAGAGTAGAGGCATTAGAATCATTTTTGGCTTTTCCTGTCTGACTTTTAGTAAGACCTTGGAGAGTAGAGGCAGAGGGGGAAAGGCATAGACTGATAGGTTTTTCCAGCTGAAAGATAGAGCATCCACTTTCCATGCTTTATTGTGATGAGTTCTTGTGCAGAATTTGTCCAACTGATAGTTTTGGGGAGAGGCAAATAGATCTATGTCTGGGCTTCCCCATTTCTGTGTTAACATGCTGAAGATTTGTGGATCCAGTTTCCATTCGTGCGGGTCCATAAGATTTCTGCTTAGGTCGTCTGCCAGAGTATTTTGCTTTCCCGGCAGGAGTTGAGCTTGAAGATGTATTTGGTCAGTCAAGGCTGTGTTCCACAAGGCCATGGCTAGTCTGCAAAGGGGGTAGGAATGGGTACCCCCCTGCTTGTTTATGTACCACATAACTATGGTGTTGTCCGTCTTTATCAGTAGTTGTCCTGGATGAAGTAAGTCCTTGAAGGCTGTCAGAGCATTCTGAACAGCTAGCATTTCTTTCTGGTTGCATATAGATGCATTTGGTTTAGGCTCCATTTGCCCTGAATGCATCTCCCTGCCAGGTGGGCCCCTCAAGCATAGTCTGATGCATCTGTAGTTAGGGTTTGTGTGGCAGGGGGTAGAGTGAATGACAGTTCCTTGTTTTGGTGGCATGTCTCTGCCCACCAAACAAACTCCTGTTGTAGGCAGGGAATGAGAGGAATCGTTTCCAGGCTGTGACAATGTTGACTCCATATACTTTTTAGGTACCATTGAAGTTTCCTCATATGCAGTCTCGCCTATGGAATTAGTAGAATGCAGGATGCCATGAACCCCAAAGCCTGCAGAATTTGTCTTGCAGATAACTGGGTTTTTGTTGCCATTTGTTTGAAGTATGTTGTCAATTGCATTTGTTTGTCTGGCGTGAGGTAAGCCATCTGGGCAGTTGTATTCAAGCTTGCATCCAGGAATGTAATTATTTGAGAGGGTACCAGTTGTGATTTCTTTTTGTTTATTGTGTACCCTAGGCATGCTAGAATCCTTTTTACAAATGCCAAATGTTGAAGAAGCGTGTCTTTGTCCTCTGCCTGAATGAGACAATCGCCCAGATAAGGATAAATTTGAATGTTTCTTTGTCTGCAGAATGCAATTACTGGTGCCAGGCACTCTGTAAAGACCCTGGGTGCAGTAGATAAGCCAAAGGGTAGTGCAGAGAATTGGTAATGCAGAAAACATGCTTTGAAGCCAAGGTATCTTCTGCAAGATTTCCTTATTGGGATATGCAGGTATGCCTCTTAAGTCTAAAGTTACTAACCAGGCATTCTTGCCTAGCATAGGCAGTAGCTGTTGTAAAGTCAGCATTTTGAATTTTGGAATGTCCAGGAACGTGTTCAGAATCGATAAGCCCAGTACTGGACGCCATGATTTATCTTTTCTGGGTACCAGGAAAAGTCTTGAATAAAATCCTTGTCCTTTTCTGGTACCAGTTGAATAGCCCCTACATCCATGAGGGACATGATTTGTTTCTGGGCTTCTGCCCACTGGTTTTGTGGCAGATCTGGTCATCCGTTTGGAAAAAGTATGGAAATGAAATCTGTACCCCTGGGATACTATGTTTAATACCCACTTGCCCTGGGTAATTAACTGCCAATTTTGAGCATGAAGTGCTAGTTTTCCCCCCAAGGGGGCTGCCAAAAGATAAGTGCTTGGAGATGGAAGAGGAAAGTCAATGAGACTGCTTACTGTAGGGTTGTGCTTTGTTACCTCCAGATTTGGAGTTGGAGGCACCCCATTGATTTGACCTGTAAGATCCCTGTGATTGATATCTGGAGCCTTTTGAGCACCTGGGTTTGCCCTGAGTGGCTCTGTTGGAAACAGGAAAGGACCAATTCTTAGTAGGCCAGTGCCTACTGAACCTGGGTGGCTGCACTTGCAAGAAATCTTTTACAGTTTGCATAGATTTAACTTAGTCTTCCATTTTCTTTAAAACCTCTTCTGCCTTATTACCAGACTATCATGCTGTAAAGGGGCATCCAACAATTCAGCTTTAACATGATCAGGCAGATTTTGCTCCTTGAGCCAGGCATGCCTTCTTATCATAGATCCAGTTACGGCGGCCCTGCAAGAGGCCTCCAAGGAATCAAAACCACATTGCAAAGTATGCTTTCCAACCTGTTCTGCTGAACGCAATAAATCCTGTAACTCTATTTTCCACACAATCAGAAATCAACATCATTTTCTGTTTCAGTAAGCCCATAACATGCTGTTGATATTTAAGCATATGAAGCTGGCAGTTTAAAGCCCTGATTGCCAAGGTTGCAGACGTATAAACCTTCTTACCCCATCTAACCAGTGCCCTGGAATCTCTATCAGAAGGGGTAGGATTTTTGGCTGTAGAAGCCTTTACACCCTTGGGACCCTGAGAAATAGTCTCAGGATCAGCAGCAGGATTTCTGAAAAGAAATTTGTGGGAGTCAGGAACCCTGTACTCTCTGTCTGGCTTACTAGGAGCTGGAGGCAGGGAATCAGGAGCCATGCTTGATTCCGAGAACACATCATCAACAATGTCTAATACAGGAGGTATTGCCAAAGACCTAAGCTGAGGAAGTAGAAGGAAATCCCTAAGCCTCTTTTTTGATTCAGAGAAGTCCTGACTCTCCCAGTGAAAATGTTCCCTTAAAGTATGCAAAGAATCTCCAAAAGAGGAATCCTCAGGAGGAGATGCAGATGGAATGGATTCCTCTGCATCAGAATCCTCATAAGGTGGAATAGAAAATTCCGGATCAGAAGAAATGGAAACCTGATCTGAAGATTCATAGTCAACATCATTGGAAGCTGATGATAATGCATTGTTGCAGATGAGTACTTACACAGTGGTGGAAGAGATTCATGAAATGATTTCAGATTCAGTTAAATCTTATAATAGCACTAGTGGAGAGCATTACATGGTAGAAGGGTATCTTCACAATAACACATGTCATCCTTTTGAAGTTGGTATAAACCCGGTAATTCAGCAGGTTTCTGATATTCAACCTGATGATGTTGAAGGGAATAGTATAATATATACCAATGAACAGGATAATAGGGTCAATTTGATTTATGGCCAAGTTGCGGATAGTAACATATTAACCCCCTTGTCTAATCCCACAATTTTATTTAATAGTACAAAGGATTTTAAGTTGTTTAATTATTCAAGTATGGTTTTTGATACGCAGCACGCTGAAATATTATCCAAAGGTTTTAACTTTGTACCTTGTAGAAAAGGAAATATAGCTGAAGTGCTTATGGATTTGAAGTTATTTACCCGTAAAATGAATTTATTAGCCTACTTTGGATTTAAAAATTGCAACGAGTGCACTTTGAGAGCCTCTAATTTACATAAGCCAAGTTATTTTAATCCACCATACAATAATATGGTACATTTATTTGAGAATTTGTGTGAACAAGATATAAGGGAACTTTATAAGGTTAATAATCCAGTACATCAAGGCAATTTAACCCAAGATAACACTGATAGTATTAATTATGTTTGCTTCAATAAAAGTATTTGTGTGATGAAGCCTGATAAGGGCAATGGAGTTGTAATTATGGACAAATTAGACTATGACAATGAAATGTTAATCATGCTTTTGGATGAAAATTATGCAGAAGTGAGTATCAATGAGATTCATATAGCATATCAAAAAATTGATTTAGTTCTTGAAGACATGTTATTTCAAGGGCAAATTAATGAGGATGAATTTCATTTTATGACTAATAAATTCCCGGTTGTGAGTGGGATTTTTGGAATTCCAAAAATCCATAAAGGCCTAAATAATGTTCGATTTAGACCAATCGTTGACGGGAAAAGAAGTAAAGTGTCTTTTATTAGTCAGTATTTGGATTCAAAGTTAAAAACAGGCTTAAACAGTTTTCCACATATCACCAAAGATTCTTGGCATTTTTTGGATAAGATCAAAAGATATGGTATCCAGCAAGACATTTGTTTTCTGACCATTGATGTAGTTAACTTATTTAGTGTTATACCACATGAAGTCGGTCTTGTCTGGCTGGAAGAACAACTTTTAGTCACTGGTGTTTATGACCAGGACCAAATTAACGTTTATGTGAGGCTTATGGAATTAGTGTTACATAATAATTTTTTGTTCTTTGAAGGTCACAAGTTTCGCCAAAGAACTGGTGTGGCTATGGGGGCAGCTTGTGCCCCCATTTATGCCAATTACATCATGGCATATTGGGAGACGAATTTTGTTTTCAATAGTGAATATAGTTCATACATTAAATTATATACTCGCTATTTGGATGACATTTTTATTGTATGGCAGGGTGAGAAGAGAATTTTGGAGGCATTCATTGCTTATATCAATCAAACGGTTTGGTTTTTGAAATTTACCTATGAAATCAATGATGAAACAATTAGTTATTTGGATGTTAGTTTGACTTACAACAGAGATAAAAGTCTTACTTCATCAAAAATTTTCAGAAAATCCACATTCTCAAACTCTTATTTGCATTATGAGAGCTGGCACCCGGAACATCAGAAAAAAGCCATTATTAAAAGACAATTAATTAGGGCAGCACGTACGGTCAGCGAAGAAGCTGACTTCCAGGTAGAAGTTGAATATATGATTAATTTGTTCATTAATAGGGGCTACCCTCTCCCCTTATGTGAAGAAGTTAGGAAGGAAATACAATCTAAAAGGGATGGTGGATACATCCAACCTATACTTAAAAGCAAACTAAAGAAGAAACGGCAATAAAAAACCCAACAAAAACAAAATCGGAAAGAGAGCAGTCTGTAACACGTCCTGGAGGTCACCCAGACAAGCAGATGCTGACAACAGTTGCCTGAACGCAAATTTATTGTTTAAAATAAGAGCGTTTTCACTGTCAATACAAAAAGGCAGCTTCTTCAGAACAATATATTGTTGTATACTTAAAAGCACTCAAAATCTTTTTGTTGAAAACCCCAACGACAGAAACAGATATGATATATGTGATGATCATATTCTGTTTGTTGTCACATTTAATGCTGATACTGACAACATTGTTAAGATTATAGAAAAGAATTGGAGGTCATTTATCAGGCTTAAGGATTTTCAGGGTTTTGCAACCCGCAAACCTAAGTTTGTTTTTCGTAAGGACAGGGCTTTAAAACAGATTTTTGAGAGAGGAAGTCTACCTGTTAATAATACTACATATAACATTAAAGGTAATTTCAAATGTGGTAGATGTTCCACCTGTTCCTTTATATTGCCAACAGTCAGTAAGATTATTGTTAATAATATATATATTAAGATTAGGGGTAAATACAACTGTCATTCTTCTAACGTTGTTTATCTTGCCAAATGTCAATCATGCATGGCATTTTATGTGGGCAAGACATGTAGAAAATTTAGGGATAGAATCAAAGAGCATGTCTTAGATATCCAGCATAAAAGGTCCACTAATGCTTTAGCATGACATATTTCAACATATAATGAACACAAATTCTCTTTTTGTGTAATAGAACAGTTGGTTCAAGACCAACAAGGTAGGTTAACTGAATATCATCTTGATGTATGTGAGCTCAAATGGCAGATGGTTTTGAATGCCTACCATTATCCGGGTCTAAATGAATTTACTTCTATTAAACCCTATTTGAGGCTCAAAAATATAATGGGATGAATTTTCAGGACATTATTTACTTATTTATACTATCATGTAGTTATTCATTTATTATTGTCATGTTTAACATGTTTATTTATGGGATTGGTATACAGTTTTATTATACATTTGACATTTAACGTGTTATTTATTTTTTCATTATTTTATTTATTTTGCATTCTGCATTTTTTCACTTATGTTTTATATACATATTTACATGATGAATTGTATAATTATGTTTAGGTATATTCTATATACGTTTTTAACTAATACAGTACTAGAATGAATAACATGTTTTATTAGTAACTGTTTCATTTACCATTTCTGTGCCTTTAACAGTTTATATATATTTTTTAATTATGAGATAATTGATTAATTGTTGTTAGTATATATTTAGCAGGTTCTACACACTCTGAAGAAGTCCTTTGGACGAAACCTAGGTCAGTGTTGGAGAACTGTGCATTTGTTGTCAAATAAACTATTTGGTTGAGCTTCGTGGGATTTTTATTCATAGTCAGTGCCTTGCCTAGGCCTCTTAGCGGGGGGGGGGGGTTGGGAACCCCTGATCAAGGTAATTAAATCCTCAGCCATTTTGATCATTTGTTTTTTAGGCATAGGGGCCTGAGCACGTGGCTCATGCGTTGGATTTTTAGACACAGAAGTTGTTTTTGACCTTGTTTTCGTTGATGGCGTCGGTTTAATATAAAAATGTTAAAGCCTGAAACCACCTTCAGAAGCCGGTGCCTGCTCAATGGCTCTGGACCCATCCAAGGGAGAGACATCCACGAGTTCAATACTTTGCAAATCTCGCGGCATACCGGACTCCAAATGGGTCTCGGTAGAGGCCTGCGACTCAAAAATAGCAGGGTATCAGGGGCTGCGAAAGCGCCTCACTGAGTACCGGTGAACTGGCGACTGGCTTAGGAGAAGCTTCGTTGTTGGTTTTGGACCTCGACGGTCTGTCTCTGTCTTTTTCCTTGCGTTTTTTGTGAACTCTAGTAGTCGGATTGCTAACCGACGACATTTCAGGGTAGTTAAATCTTGAACCAAAATATTTAGAAGCAAAAATGTACCGACGCTTAATAGTGCATTGGTTAAATTTAGCAGAAAACCGACAGCAAGGCACGTTGTGATCAGGGCCTAGGCAAGGAATACAGTACAAATGAAAATCCTTATGAGGTATTTGCTTCCCACAAGTAATGCAATTATTAACTTTTAATGACATTGGTAAGGAGCAAGAAAAAATTTCCCCAACAGGGTACTTAGCTTTAGTTTGAAGACTTCTGTTCTGAAACTCGAAAACGAAAATTTCAGGAGTCGGCTGACTGGCACTTGCGACCTGCTTCTGCTTCGGGCACCGTGCGGCAAGAAAGACTGATGAAAATGGCGTTGGCTGCATGTTTTATATCCCTGACGATCTGACGTCGTGGAAGAAGAGACCGCAACCAACGCAGGACCCAAGACTTTGTTATTCAGGCCGACTGAGGGCAACCTGTCAGCAGATTACCCACATGTAATGACTGCAACTGTGAAACACGAAGAACATCTGCACAGACGTTCATATTCACCAGGGTGAGATGAGCTTGGAAGGAATGGAATCTCTTGTTTAGACTCCTGACATTGACCAGTAACACTTTCAGATTATCCTGAGTAGGTTTAGCTACGTTGGAAGGTTTATTAGAATGACAATGCCTAAAAAGGCACTACTGAGGTAGACCAGGTTTTAGCCAATATTCAGTAGCCTAGAGGTGCAAGCTATCTATGGCAAAGCAGTCTGTCAACTATAATCTCACAGGCAAATACTGTACCCTCATTGAATGTCACCAGAAACAAAGTCAATTGTCTGTTCTTCATAACATGGCATTTATCCTTGGAGAAGGTAGAATACTGTTCTCAAACTGGCCTGGGACACAGCCCAGGAGCTCCACCAAAACCCTCTTCATATAGTCCAATTAGCTATGTCTCAGGACGTTTACACCCATATGCACTATGACCGAGTCATACTGATACCTGTGGGTTCTATGACCGGAGTGCCAATAGAAATTTAACTAACATCAAAAAACACCATTATTCAATTCTGTAAGCTTGTGAACTGTGTCGGGATAATCTAAAATACTGTAACTGATCGAACCTAACATATCTCCCACAATAAGATGCCGTACCCAAGATAAAAAAAAAAAAAAGATTCCTAAATACAGTAAATAAACTTAGCCCACTCAGAGCAGAGACAGAATCAAATACAAATCAGTGCCCTGGCTAACTAAAACCGACACACTTGGTCCACAAATCAAAATCAAACTTCCAGCTTTACTAATAACTCAGCAGCTGTACTAAATGCTACATTAATCTAGCCAAAAATATATACTACACAAATATACTGCAACAAAACCCTCAGCAGCCCAAAATCTTTCTGGTCTTCCATAAATAGACTCCTACATCCTGGCCACTCCAGTCAAACTTCATCTCTCCATATCATTTTAAATACCTTCAAAAACACTGCTATCCAATTAAAACACACATTTCATCCAGTCTCCTCTCTACTCAATAATCTGACCCCCTCTGTCATACAACTACCCTTGCAGAAATCACCCCTACTCTTTTCTCACTAAATCTAGTCTCTCCCTAACTATACCACAAAAAGACATTTTTAAGCTTAAGTCCACCAGTCTAGTAGCGGAAAACGTGCCACCTGAATACCTTAAACTTGCAGCTGAGGCAACTCCCTACCCAGACTTTAACATAATTAACAAATACAGTAAATAATCTTCTGTTCCAAATACTTTGGAAAAAATCAGACATTCTCCCTCTTCATAAATGTGGCACCTCAACTAAACTCACCAACTACCAACCCATAGCTCTCCTAGCTCCATTAACGAAATACTTGAAATGTGTTACCAGACTTAAATTCACTCCCCTATTACCAAACAGTCCCTTCTTTCTCAATCCCAACATGGCTTTCGTCTGCACCACAGCACCACCTTGGCCCTCTTCAGCTTCAACACTGTCAACAAAAATAACGGTAACACTGCATCCACTCTTCTACTTGATCTATCAAAACCTTTTATAAAGAAAAAAACCAAAGCAGATCACCAAAGGGATTAACTTTCCTGCAACTGCAAAGACTAAAAATAAAATATAAAATATCCACATGCAGGTAAAGATGAAGGCTGCTGAGTCTCCAGATACAGTCAAAGTCCACAAATACACAAGTTCCACCGCTGCGACAATAATCCAAGTTCAAAACCAGTCAGTGTAATTTAAGACTTTTACTGAATGCTAGCACAGTAAGCGCTTTCACCTTAACGGCTTTATCAAACTACAAAGTGCCTAGTTAATTAGATTCATTTAAATACACATAAATTGAATCTCATAGGTTCTTACACATACTATTCTAGATGACATCATTCCTAATCAATGAATTTAAAATTTTTAATCTTTTAATACATATAAGATATAAAAATAATATAAAATATGTTTAAAAAATATGCTTAAAACAATTTACTACATTTAAAACCACATAATTCAGGGTCTATATATTCTCTTTTTCTTTAATATAGGTTTTACTTGCACCCTATCATTGAGCCCAGGGGATTTGTCAGCTCTAAGCCTGATAATCCACTTGAGTTCACATTCTAATAGGAATGTGTCTATATCCCCTCCTTTTATACTGGGTTTAACATGTTGTATTGCACAGAAATTAAAATTATGTTCTGCTCCCATTTGTTTGATATGCTTCGCTAAAGCATTGCATTCGGCCCCTGTCCTAATGGCATAAACGTGTTCCCTGATGCGTTCCCTGAGCTGTCTACACGTTTTCCCTACATAAAATGCTGCACAGGAAACGCACCGGGCCAGGTATACTACATTAGTACTTGTACAACTAGTACCAGTACTAAAAACATAATCAATCTGTGTGACTGGATGGCAAAAGCCCATACTATTGTCTATATATTGACACTGATTGCATCGATGACAAGCGATGGTGTTACTCCCATCCCTGTTAACCACAGACATAGACAATGGCCTATTACAAAATTTCCTCTTCAAACTCTGTTTGTTTTTATACGTAAACCGGGGATACTTTCCCGCTATTTTATACAAATCATCATCAAGGCTCAATACTTGCCAATGCTGCTGAATAATGCTAGTAATCCTTTCTACATCCCTTGTAAAATACAAAGGCATCCTAAGCACCTCCTGTGTCACTACTGAATTCAAGGAAGCAAGCGTCAATTTGGAGCTGCCGTACAGGCTTGAGGAACCGGAAATAATAAATTGGAAGTTGTCACGCTTCCAAGACTGTCTGGATTCAACGGAGAATTTACTGTTACCGTATGAACCTGATTCAATGTCGGATGATGTAGAAGATATTGCCGAACTTGGAATGGATCTAAATAAGCTGGAACTGGACTTTGTTAAGCTTAAGAAGCTGCAGTTGCAGCGCCAACATTTCGAAGCCTGCATCTTGAAACGCGTTGTCCCTCGTGGACTTCGCGTATTTAAGATGCCAACATCAGGTAATACCTATCCTGATTTGCTACAGAAGTGGCAACAGCTTAATTTGAACTTAAGCTATAATTATATGAAACTCTTAAATGAGTTTCATTTAACTGAGGAAGAGGCCTTACGGAGAAAAGTTAATGAACAATATGAAAGATTGTTGGTTAAATATAAGGGCTCTAAAGTATTAAATGGCTTGGAAAGGTTGCTGGACAATGTAAAGCTTTTTGAGAAGCGTTTACTTGAGCAAAAGCGAAATAAACTTATGAGGGACATTACCGATTTTCGAACTGGTCATGTGTTTACTTGGCCACGTGTTAATGAACGACGCTCTAATGTACAAAGTAATGAGCATATTAACAATGATAGTTTGCAAGTGAATTCAGTCTTGAGTATTAACAATGATAGTTTGCAAGTGAATTCTGTTTTGTATATGACAGGGAATGATACTAATGTATCTGGTGATGGTGGTACTAATACGTTAGTGAATGCGAACACCAATAACGATGTATGCAGTACCAATGCCAAGGGGAATAGCTCAGGAGTTAATTCTGATCAAGGGAATACTATACATGATGTACCTGAAGTAAATACATCACATAAAGAGATGAAAGGTAGTAACGAACCTGTAGTTAGAAGGAAAACCCCTAATGTTGGTTCTACATCTCCTATAACTATAAGTAACTTCCCCCTTGTTTCTGCAAATAGTTCTACAATACCCACCCCTTTCCCGATAGCCAGCAATGTTTATTTGGGGAGACAGAGGTCACAAAGCAGAGGCAGGAACAAAAGGAAGGGGTCAGGAGGGGAACATACGGGACCCACCCTCAAGAAAATGTGGGAAAGGGTGGGAGATCATTAGTAATTAATTTATCAGATAGAGTGTTGAATGTATATGAAGAGGAAATTTTAAACAGAGGTTTAAGTTTTATTCCGACTTGCGATAGTGACATCACTGATTCAGTTGTGGATATAAAAATGTTTTTAAGAAAGCTGCAACTAAGGTTAGATTATGGTGAGTCTAATGAGAATGAAAAAGGACTGGATAGATTCCGTCCGAATAGTTTATATATACCATCTTTCCATCCATTACTGGATACATTTTATAGGTTGGTTGAAAATGACCTCCATGTGTATTATAATGAGAAGAAGAAACAGGAACGAAGGAATACAAGGTATAACCTTACATTTTTACAGAGAAGAGCTATGAATAAACTTATGGAAGACCGTTCCATAGTTATTAGACCATCAGATAAGGGGGGGACCTGTAGTGATTTTAGATACGGTGAAGTATATTACCAGTATGAAGAGTATGTTAAGTAATGAAGAGTTTTATGGAGTAATAAGTCTAAATGAGATTGGCACTAAGATCTTTCAGGTATATGGTGTTTTAGATGATTTATATCAGAGTAAGATAATTCTGGAGACACTTTTTAGATATTTGAAGGTATGTAATCCCCGAATACCTGAGATAAAAGGCCTTCCTAAGGTGCACAAGTCCTTAGTTAATCCACCCATGCGCCCTATTGTAGCAGGGCAAGGTTGGTTCACTGAACCATTTTCTATATTACTGGAGTTTTTTCTGAGACCGTTAGTGGAAAAGAATAAATATGTATTAAGAGATAGTAAACAGTTCTTGATAGAACTTTATGAATATACCAAACAATTGGATGATTTTGATGAATATATCCTAGTAACATTGGACGTAGTTAGTTTGTTTACGGTCATCCCTAATGTTGAAGGGATAATTAGGTGCCAAAATTATTTAAAGAAGAATAGTGAGTTTGAAGAAGAGTTTATAGATGTACTGTCCCTTTTTATGGAGAGCATACTTGAAAATAATATTTTTGTATTTGAAGAGGATTTATATATACAAAAGGATGGCGTAGCTATGGGCACATCTTGTGCCAATAGCTACGCCAATATAGTGATGGCTGATTGGGAGCAAGAGTCCTTGTTTCAAATGGATATGTTTAAAGAAAATGTAGGGTATTATAGACGTTTCGTGGACGATCTCTTCCTTATTTGGAAGGGAGATGAAGCGTCTTTGTTACTATTTGTGGAAGGGCTTAATAATATTACTAGCTACCTTAAATTTACTTTGAATTTTTCCCGGACGGAACTTCCTTTTTTAGATGTGAATATTACTAGGTTAACCAATGGATTATTGAATACATCTGTATATAGGAAACCTTGTTTTAGAAACACCCTTTTACACCGACAATCCATGCATCCACGTTATGTGTTTACAAATATTATGAAAGGACAGTCGATGAAAGCATCTAGACTGAATCCATGCCCTTATAGTTTTTCATTAGAAATTTCGGCTTTAAGAAATAGATTATTAGAAAGGGGATATACTATAACAGATATAGATAAGAATATGAGAGTAGTGGAGTCACATAGAAATGATTTAGCGAAGCCTTATTTCTCTGAGTGGGAAGAGAATGAAAGGTTGAATTCAGTAGTGACACAGGAGGTGCTTAGGATGCCTTTGTATTTTACAAGGGATGTAGAAAGGATTACTAGCATTATTCAGCAGCATTGGCAAGTATTGAGCCTTGATGATGATTTGTATAAAATAGCGGGAAAGTATCCCCGGTTTACGTATAAAAACAAACAGAGTTTGAAGAGGAAGTTTTGTAATAGGCCATTGTCTATGTCTGTGGTTAACAGGGATGGGAGTAACACCATCGCTTGTCATCGATGCAATCAGTGTCAATATATAGACAATAGTATGGGCTTTTGCCATCCAGTCACACAGATTGATTATGTTTTTAGTACTGGTACTAGTTGTACAAGTACTAATGTAGTATACCTGGCCCGGTGCGTTTCCTGTGCAGCGTTTTATGTAGGGAAAACGTGTAGACAGCTCAGGGAACGCATCAGGGAACACGTTTATGCCATTAGGACAGGGGCCGAATGCAATGCTTTAGCGAAGCATATCAAACAAATGGGAGCAGAACATAATTTTAATTTCTGTGCAATACAACATGTTAAACCCAGTATAAGAGGAGGGGATATAGACACATTCCTATTAGAATGTGAACTCAAGTGGATTATCAGGCTTAGAGCTGACAAATCCCCTGGGCTCAATGATAGGGTGCAAGTAAAACCTATATTAAAGAAAAAGAGAATATATAGACCCTGAATTATGTGGTTTTAAATGTATTAAATTGTTTTAAGCATATTTTTTAAACATATTTTATATTATTTTTATATCTTATATGTATTAAAAGATTAAAAATTTTAAATTCATTGATTAGGAATGATGTCATCTAGAATAGTATGTGTAAGAACCTATGAGATTCGATTTATGTGTATTTAAATGAATCTAATTAACTAGGCACTTTGTAGTTTGATAAAGCCGTTAAGGTGAAAGCGCTTACTGTGCTAGCGTTCAATAAAAGTCTTAAATTACACTGACTGGTTTTGAACTTGGATTATTGTCGCAGCGGTGGAACTTGTGTATTTGTGGACTTTGACTGTATCTGGAGACTCAGCAGCCTTTATCTTTACCTGCATGTGGATATTTTATATCAAAACCTTTTGACAAAGTCTCTCAGCACCTCCTCCTACAGGCACTTGTCAACCTTGGACTCTGAAAATCTTTCCTGTCCTGGTTCCACAGCAACCTCTTCATTCAATCGCAATCTGTTAAAGGACAAAATAATTTCTCATCTCTTCACCCTGAATCATAGACACAATCTATTCTGGGCCTTATAATCCAACTTCATCGACCTTTTCACCCACAAAAAAGCGCCTCTATTATACAACACACTGACAACTACATACTTATCTACACCCAAAACCTTGACACACAGAAAAATTAATACACAACTCTATCACTTCAACAAAATCATGTTTAACTCAGAAAACATCAAAATGAATTTATTTTAACTACAAACATCTTGAATCTCAAGAACACACAGTCTATATTCTCTTCAAACTACCATACAAATGAACTTGCCCAGCACACAAAACTCCTAGGTATTTCCATACACAAAAATCTGAAATTTGAATATCACAATCAACAGTCAGTTAAATCAGCAACTAGGCTCCCTATACAGAATCAAAACAAAGCTACAAGACTCTACAAGAAAGCTCACTGCCTCTACCATACTTCTGCCCAAATCCACATTTACCAATGTACAGGCTACAATTGCTACAAGACTGAACATTTGCTACAAGATGTCCTGCACATAACCAGTCACTGTTTGGTACTCAAACACTTGCACTCGCTTGAACTGTCATACTACCTCTCATGCTCCCAAGGTCTCATTATCCATAATCTCATCAACAAACTGGAAAACTGCCCATACCTTACCAATATCATACAGCCCTGTATTTCCAAGATGTCTGAACATTGAGTAACAGCTTAATTCTAGCTCTCCCAGTGTGAAAACTGAAACTAAGCATAGAAAGCCAGTGGACCTGGATTTCTGAGTAAATTTCAGTAACTGGATACTAAGTGCACTGCCTGGATGCCAGGACAAAAGAAATACAGAGGACCTGAACAAAATCAGCTACAAAAGGCAATGAAAAAAAACAATGATTGGGAAATGTACCATAGCTGTTCAGCAAAAAAGGTGCAAGCTCCAGACATGACTTCCAGTAACCTTGAGGAACGTATAAAGCAACTACACACAGACTTGACTAAACTAAATGAAACACTGATGGAGCATATCAACTCAAACAATAAAAGGTTGGAAAAAAATGGAAGAAGCTTTAAACAGATACTCAGATAAGGTGATACAAGTGCAAAACTCAGAGGCTGAAATGAAGAAAATGCTGGCTGAATATGAGACTGCACAAGAAGAAATGTTTAAAAAAAAATAAAATTGGAGGACTGAGCACATAGGGAAAACCTGAGATTTTCTGCTGTACCTGAGAAGCTGGAAGGAACAGAAGGTATTAATTTCATGAAAGTACAAACAACTGGACTGGTATTCCACAACAGGAATTGTTAATTGAAAGGGTAATCATGTGCATGCTCCAAACCTGGCTATGAGAAAACAAGCTAGACCTTTAATAGTAAAGCTGCAATCTTACCAGCAGGAGTTGATTCTGACAAAACTGTGGCAGAAGGACAAAGTATTAAAGTGGGAGACAGCAGTGTGTTTGTGGAGAATGACTACTCGTTGTACACCAAGCAGAAGAGGAATGGATTTATTCCATTATTCAAAGAATGTCAAGATGCAGTCATGAGATTCAAACTGCTGTACACAGGCATCATCAAAATATTTTTCCCTGGTGTAACAAAATTATTTTTTGATGAGGTACATGCTAAGGAAGAAATACAAAAGTTCATCCAACAAAATGTGAAGTGTGAAACAGCAGAAGATTCTGCTTTTTGTTCTTCTGGTAATATAGAGCACAGACAGACTGTGCCAGAGAATCCTTTTGCAGTGTTTCAACGGAAAATGCATGAGAGAGTGAAAAAAGAACAGCAATTGCCTAGAAGACTCGAGAGTGCACTGGAGATAAAGCAGACACAGGGTTTGGGAGATGGAGATGAACAGGAACAGAACAAAAAAATCTGGAAATATCGGACTTTCCTGAACTTTCTTAAACTTGTAGGGGACACTAAAAGCATATGACCAACTTCATGTCATTAACGTTTGGAGAATAAAATCAGCAACTTGGAAACTGAAAAATGCAGAATTACAAAGCAATAACAACAGCACAGAACAAGAAAAATCTGGAAATATTGGAATTGTTTGGACTTTGCTAAACCTGTATGGGACACTAACGCATATTGCCTACCTCATGTCATTAATGTTCAGAAAATATTCAGGAGATGGGAAGAAAGTCAAGAGTAAAACAATTTTTTTTTCATAAAAAAACAGACAGCACTTAGAATCACAAGCTCTATCATGCGTCTTACCATGGATAATTTTTCTTTTAGTTTAGCTTTAGATTGTGTGTGTGTGGCTGTCAATTTGGAAAAATAAGTTATGTCTTACCAGAACGTTCCCTCTGTGTTATCGATCTTCACTGATCCTTCACTATGGGCTTGGTTCTGAGCCTCGGAACAGACTCTGCTGTTATTCCAGATCGCACCTTCAAAAAACTCTCTTGCTAGGTTTTACCTATAATGCTCCTCACCAAACTACCTCAGATCGAGTTTGCCTACAATAGTGACAGACAAGAAGTAATAGATAAGAGACCATATCTGAGTCCCTATTATGAAGCCAATCTTCGAGAATATTTGGTCCACTAGGAGTCCTAAGGAAGGGAAAAGAGGGAGGGAATGTCAATGATTAGTGAAGATCGACAACACACATGGAACATTATGGAAAGACATAACTTCTTTATCTGATGTTGTCAATCTTCACATAATCCTTGACTGTGGGACCCTGTGTAAGTCCCTAGCTACCGGAATCTGGGGACATCTAATGAAATAATATTCCTGAGCACCATCGATCCGAATGATGCACGTCCCCTTGAGATCTGGTCCAGTTTGTAATGAGTAATGAAGGTATTTGGAGATGCCCATGTAGCTGCTGCACAAATATCAACTAAGGAAGCTCTGGCATGAAAAACCGCCGAAGCTGCTACAGCTCTTGCTCAATGAGCTTTTACAGGACATGTTAGGTGAAGTCCCTTTTTGTTGTAAACAAAGGTGGTAAAGTCCTTAAGCCATTTCGACAAGGTACCCTTAGATACTGGATTACCTAAAGAGAGTGTAGAAAAGGCAATAAACAGTTGGTTGGATTTTCTGATGTCCCTTGTTCTGGAAAGGTAAAAATGTAATTGCCTGTGTACATCTAGTCAATGTATACAGTATTCCCCCTTGCTGGAAAATTTTGGAAAAAAGACTGGGAGGTGTAAGGTTTGATTGATTTTGGCTCTGAAACAACCTTTGGTAAAAAGGAAGGGTTTGCCCTGAAGGAGACCCTCTCCTTATGAAATATTAAATGGAGGGTTTCCAGAACAAGGCTTGAATTTCTGATATTCTCCTGGCCGAAGTGATAGCTATCAAAAATAAGATTTTCCAAGACTTAAAGTAACAAGTTGCTGAAGGTTCAAGGGGGGAAGAAATGAGAGACTGTAGAACCAAATGTATATCCCATGGAGCAAAAAGTTCTTTAAATGGAGGTCTGAGCATTAAAGTTCCTTTCAAAAAGACTTTACAAAGTTTATGTGACATAAGTGATGAACCGTTGAAACCAATATGGAAGTTAGCCATCGCAGTAAGATGCACCTGAATAGTAGAAGCTGAGGAACCAGCCTAATAGAGTAAGGCTATGAAGTCTAGGACCGTTTACATGTGCTGCATATGGGTCACTGTTACAGTCAAGTGACCATTAAGCGAATTTTACCCATTTATGATACAGTTTTCTAGTTGAAGGCCTGTGGTGGGCCAGAATTATGTGTCGGACTGGGAAAGTGAGGGAGGAATGCCTGGCAATCATGGGAACTGGAAAATCCACACATTGAGCTTGAGATGCTGAAAATTCGATGAGCCATCCACTCATGTTGGGAGAATAGGTCTGGAGCTGGGTCCAGTAGCCAAGGTTTCCGAAGTAGATGAGGCCAAAGGAAGGGAAACCAAACTTGTCTAGGCCAGAACGGGGCAATGAGGAGTATTCTGTTCTTGAAACCTGTTGTCTTTCTTTAGAAACTGACATATCAGAGAAGTTGGGGGGGAGGTGTACAAATAGACTGGAGGTGGCCAACTGTGAAGGAGAGTGTCTGTGGGCGACTGCGGGGGGGGGGGGATAGGGTAAAGTAACTGCTGGACTTGTTCAGAGGGAACGCAAACAGACTGCAGCAAGGTTAGCCCTAGTGGCGGAAAATCTTTCCCACCACCATCATCACTGGATTGAGAGATCACTCATGAGGCATAAGGATGGTTCTTGCTCAACTTATCCGCAATCTTGTTGTAGCTCCCCAAAATGTGCATTGCCGTTAGAAAGCAGTTGGAGGAAATCGCCCATTGCTATACTCAGAGCTTCTCGACAAAGACAGTACGACCTGGTCCCCCTGTTTGTTGATATACCAGACTACTGACACATTGTCTGTTTGAATTGCAATCATTCCGAGGGGAACGGCATCTTGAAATGCTTACAACGCTACAAACACTGCCCTCATCTCTAGAACATTGATATGCAAGTTGGCCTCCTGCTGGGATGAAGAGCCTTAGACCATCTTTCCCAGATAATGCCCCCACAACCATATCTGGGATACGTCTGTGGTCACTATGACTTTGGGTTGAGGAGGAACAAAGGGACGGCCCAACAAAATTTCTCTAGAATGGAGCCACCAACTCAGGCCTTCTTTGCAATGATTGGTGATCAAAATTAGATGGGACATTGACTGATTCAACAAGGATCATTGGGAGGGCCAGAAGCCATTGAAGAATTCCCATGTGATATCTGACCAAGAAAACTAGAGTGCTAATGACCCTAGGATAAGTCTTGCTGCTACTTTCTGGTTTTGAATGATTTGGATTACCTGTGACCTGATCCTTTGGGGTCTTTCTAGTGGAAATGACGCAAAAGCAGCGACTGTGTCTAGCATAGCTCCAATGAAATCCAGTTGTTGTGAGGGTTCCAAATGTGATTTTTCTTAGATTATACCAATTCCTAGGCTGGAACAATGATGAAGAGTACAATCTCCTGCCTTTGCGAGTTGATGTCTGGTGGGAGCAGTCAGGAGCCAGTCATCTAGATATGGAAATACTCTGAATCCTAGCAGTTTGCGATGCGCTGCTACCACTGCCATGTATTTGGTTAACACCTTGGGGGCTGTGGGGAGATCAAAGGGCAGTGTACTGAACTGATGACAGACTCCCAGACGGGAGCGCAGGAATCCTCTGGAATGCTTGTCCATTTTTATGTGGTAATACGCATCCTGAAGATCTACTGAGTACATCCAGTCATCTTTTTCCAAGAATGGAAGTATTGACTGTACAGAAAACATTCGGAATTTGGTTTGCTGAACTGATCTGTTCAATTCACTGAGATCCAAAATTGGTCTCCAGTCCTGTTTTCTTTAAGACTAAAAAGAACCTTGAGTAAATTCTGGAACCTCTTTGGTCTGATGGGACTGCCTGGATGACTATTTTGTCAAGCAATTTTTGAATTTCTAAGACTGCTACTTCTCTGTGACTGGGTGGAACATCTGGGAATCTTTTGGGTCTTTTTGGTTTCACTGAAAGGGGAATGTTGTAACCTCTGGAAATGATCCCCTGCACCCATTTGTTCATCATCAGTCCTTGCTAGGCAAACTGATGCATGGATAATCATCTCTCGACTGCCTCCAGAGGAAGGTAATTGGGTCTCCTTTCAGGAGCAAAGGAGGAGTACTGGTAGGACTTAACAGAGAAAGAATCTCTGGACCCCTTGTTCTGAAGGCCACTTCTGCATCTTGGACAGTGTCTTCCATTATTACTTCCCCCTCTGCCCTGGGGGAAGTCACTGCCACGAGTCTTGAAAAGGTCCTTGGGTCTTTTTGAACCATAGCCTCCCACTTCTCTGGTTCCTAGAGTAGGGCCGTTGAGGAGTGGAGATGCATATGCCCATGGCAGAAAGGGTCTTCCCATCCTTCTCACATCTGGCCAGATTCTCTAACCTTGGGGCCGAATAGGGATGATCCGTCAAACAGAGCATTGACAAAAAA
This sequence comes from Protopterus annectens, assembly GCF_019279795.1. Taxonomy (NCBI): domain Eukaryota; kingdom Metazoa; phylum Chordata; order Ceratodontiformes; family Protopteridae; genus Protopterus; species Protopterus annectens. The sequence continues at coordinate 1,045,487,890 of NC_056739.1, read as the reverse complement.
AGAAGTTATGTTCTTACCATAACGTTCCATGTGACGTGTACATCTCACCTTTGTTCTTACACACGGGTTCAGAGCCGATCCTCGGCTCCGAGTCGGCCGCATCACAAGCTCTACATTTCAGAGAAGCTCGAGACCAGAGTATATCCCATGATCCTCCCTGCTACTCCTCAGATCTAGTTTGCAAAAAACCAGACTGCCGGTCATCAACTGCTCTAAGACACTCACACTCACATCTGTAACCATATACACCATAAACTAATAGCATAATGCCATATGGTGGTGTACCATATCCGCTGGAGGACACAGATTAATTAACCCCAGAAGAGGGAAGGGACCCCGACCAGACTCTAGTCTTACCAGTTCTTCCAGAACGTGGTGGGGGAAGGAGGGAGGGAATGTAAGAACAAAGGCGAGATGAATATTTCACATGGAACGTTATGGTAAGAACATAACTTCTTTATGTGAAAGTGTTCAATCTCGCCGTTTGTTCTTACACACGGGTAGCGTCCCTAGCTCCGTTACCCTGGTTGACTCATGGAAGAACGATTCTGAGCACAGTGGAACCAAAGGATGCCCTGTCCTTAGAGACCCTATCCACCTTGTAATGAGTGATAAACGTATGAGGTGTTGCCCACGTTGCTGCTGCACAAATCGTATCCAATGGTAAGCGAGTCGCATGAGCTAAGGAAGTGGAAACGGCCCTAGTAGAATGAGCCTTGGGCTTGAAAGGAAGTGGTTGATTCGAAACAGAATATACAAAGCCTATACAATCGGAAAGCCATTTAGACAAGGTACACTTGGTGACTGCCATGCCCTTTCTGTTGTCTGCAAATGAAACAAACATTTGATCCGATTTTCTGTGATTTTTAGTCCTGTCCAGATAAAATCTCAGTTGCCTATGTACATCCAGTTTGTGCAGCATATATTCCAATATGTTTGAATGATTCTTGAAGAACGTGGGAAGTTCTATGGATTGGTTAATGTTCAACATAGAACAAACTTTGGGGAGGAATGACGGGTTCGTGCGCAAGGACACTCTTTTCCGAGTGGAAGATCAAGTACGGTGGCCTAACTGATAATGCTTGTAACTCCGACAACAACAAGAAATAGAGTCTTCCAGGACAAGAACTTCAGGTAACAGGATGAGACAGGTTCGAAGGGTGGTAACATCAGTTGCGACAGCAACAAGTTCAAATTCCATGGGGAAATTGGCTCCCGAATGGGTGGATGAAGGTGGAAAGTTCCTCTCATAAAAGCCTTGCAAAGCCTGTGAGACATAATAGAAGAGCCCCCTTCACCAACACGGAAGTTAGATATGGCCGCCAAATGCACTCTTATAGTGGAAGTAGAGGCCCCTTCATGAAAGAGTAAGGATAAGAACTCCAAAACCTTATGAAGCGGGGCTACCAAGGGATCTATACGTTGACCTGATGCCCAACATACAAAACGTTTCCATTTACTCCTGTAAAGTTTTCTGGTGGAGGCTTTATGAGAGGCAACCAGAATGTGCTGTACTTCAGGAGAGAAGAGATCCGACCTGGCTAAGCAGGGAAGCGGAGCAGCCAAGCTGTCAGCTTGAGGGATTGAAGGGATGGGTGAGGAACTCCCGACGAGTGAGTCAATAGATCTGGCACTGGGCCCAGCATCCAAGGTTCCTCCATCTGATGGGCTCGAAGAAAGGGGAACCATATCTGCCGAGGCCAATATGGCGCTATGAGGATTATCGTCCTTTCCAGGTCTCTGGCTTTCTGAAGAAATTTGGGAATCAACGGGGCAGGAGGAAATGCATATAGGAGACCCGGGGGCCAATCGTGCACTAGTGCGTCCCTGGGGACACCACCCAGAGGGGGAAGTAGGGCAAAGTAGCTTCTGCATTTGGCATTCAACGGGGATGCAAATAGATCGCAGCAAGGCTGACCCCATTTGCGGAAAATCATTTCCGCCACTTGTGATTTGAGGGACCACTCGTGGGGCAACAGGATGGCTCTGCTCAACCTGTCCGCAATGACGTTGGATGACCCCGGGATGTGCGTTGCCACTAGAAAGCAACCCGTGGACTCCGCCCACTGCCAAGTTCTCAGGGCCTCTCTGCATAATGGGTAAGACCTGGTTCCCCCTTGCTTGTTTATGTACCAGACCACCGACATGTTGTCCGTCTGAACTGCTATCGTTCCCAGAGGTAAGGATGCGTGGAAGTGTTGCAACGCTAGAAACACCACTCTCAACTCCAGGACATTGATGTGCAGGTTGTACTCCAGTTTGGACCATTCCCCTTGGACTGTTCTTCCCTGAAAGATCCCCCCCCCACCCTATCAGGGAAGCGTCCGTGGTTATTGCAACTGTAGGACTGGGTAGGACAAATAGGCGACCCATTGTGAGATCCTGACTGTTCACCCACCAAAGCAGATCTCGTTTGCAAGAGTTCGTTATTAGTATTTTGTGTGATAAGGGTAGTAGTTGGAATGACCACTGCGCGAAAAGCAGCCATTGGAGAACCTCATGTGCATTCTGCCCATAGGGACTGCAATTAGAGAAGCCGCCATCTTGCCTAGAACCTTTAACACTAGTATGGCCGGAGCTTTTCTGTTCTGAAGAAGAAGGGTAACTTGTTCCCTGAGGGCTGACGTTCTTACTGGAGGAAGCTTTATCAGAGTTAACTTTGTATCTAAATCTGCCCCGATGAACGAGATATGCTGTGAGGGCGATAAGACAGATTTTTCGAAATTGATCAAGATTCCTAAATGGTAACAAAGGTAGACTGTGTAGTCCATGGCCTGTACAAGACGATGCTCGGTGGTGGTGGTAAGGAGCCAGTCGTTTAGATATGGAAACACTCGGAATCCTAGCCGTCTCAAGTGAGATGCCACTACTGCCATGCATTTGGTGAACACCCTGGGGGCTGAGGTGAGACCAAAGGGCAGCGCTCGAAACTGAAAATGACTGGCTCCCAGCCGGAAGCACAGGTAATCTCTGGATGGCCTGGCCATTTTGATGTGGTAGTACGCGTCCTTGATATCTATAGAGCACATCCAATCGTCCTTCTGTAAGAAGGGAAGGATCGACTGTAGTGTGACCATCCAGAACCTTTCCTTCCTTACGAAGGTGTTGAGTTTGCTGAGATCCAAAATCGGTCTCCAGTCCCCTGTCTTTTTTGGAACTAAAAAGAACCTCGAGTAAGTTCCGGATCCTCTTTGGTCTGCCAGGACTGACTGGATGACTCTTTTTTCGAGCAGCTTTGAAATTTCTACTGCTGCTGGATTTTGCAGATGGGGTGGCACATCTGGAAATCTCTTTTGTTGAGGTGGGGTTGACGTAAAGGGAATTTTGTATCCTCTGGTTACTATGCTTTTTACCCAAGAATCCGAGGTAAGATTTAGCCAGGCCTGTGGGTATAAAGCCAAGCGACCCCCGACTGCCTCCAGAGCAGGACAGTCGGGCCTCCATTCAGGAGTGCTGGAAGGGCTTCCCAGGGACGGTATCCCTGTCGCCCTGATTTTGCGGACCCCCTCTGCCGCCAGGGCGGCGTCTTCCATTCCCCTCCCGCCTCTGGAGGGGGCATCACCCTGTGTGGCTTGGAAAAATCCCTGAATCTTACAGAACCACATCTTTCTGCTTCTTTGCCCTTTGGGGTACGGTCTAGTCGGAGCGGAAAAACGGACCCCAACAGCAGACAGGTTCTTCCCCTCTTGCTCACACTGAGTTAGAGTCTCCTTTACTTTGGGCCCAAAGAGAGTGGCACCATCAAAGGGGGCATTGGCAAAGGAAGACTTGAAGGCTTCCGCGAAGGAGCACAGCCGCATCCAGAATTGTCTATGGAGAGCAATCGCTGAAGCTGCAGCTCTACTCGATCCTTCGGCCGCATATGAGATGAGCCTCATGGATGAGTTTGCTATTGAAGTAAGGGTGTTAAGTTGTGCTGTCACCTTATCTGAGACAGCAGCATCTGTGTTACCCTGGAGGGTATCTCCCAGTTCCTTAATGAGATCCCTCTGAAGTTGCGTAAAATGTGTCAAATAGTTTAGCGAACGCATGGAAAAAGTCGCTGAACTGAAAACGCGCTTCCCATATCTGTCCATCGTCCTAAATCCTTATTAGGAGGATGAACAGAAGAAGATGACTGAGACATTTCCTTTTTCGTGGCTATCGCTACCACCATAGCATCAACCGGGACTCCCTTAGTAAGAAAAGACTTATCTTGGGGGGCAATGATAAACTTGTTTGGCTTACGAGGTACCGGTTCCACTGTGTCTGGCGTCTCCCATGCCCTTCGAGCAATTAAGTCCATCAACTCGTCGAAGGGCGGAGTCACCCAGGAGGTAGAAGGTTTTGCCCCAAAAGCCTTCAGCAACACCGACTCGTCCTCAGTGGGGGCCAGGGACTGCCAATCACCCCCCTGTCTCAAGATCTCCAGGATGTCTGAAAATGATGCATCCTCAGAGGGGGACCGTGGGGACCCCTTTGCCTCACCCATGTCAGTGTCAGACGTTAGAGATTCCTGTGGGGAATCAATGCGCCTCTTCTTGCACAATCTTTTCCTCGGAACTTCATCAGAGGGGGCTTCTGGTGAAGCCTCTGAGGAACAGGGAGCCCCTTCCGGGGTTGGCTGAGGCAATGGGACTCTACGCTTGGAGTGGATTGCGGGAGCAGAAACAGAAAGCGGCCCTTTAGGGGAAGAAGACGGTTCCGAAGAAGTAGTTGTCTGTTCAGACAATACCTTCCTCATAAGATCGATAACCCCCGAGCCCCGGGCCAAGGACTCCTCCGGTTCCGAAGAACGCGGACGCCTCCCCGACACCGGAACCGCGGGCTCCGACCCAGAGGACAGAGCCGACCCTATCTGTGCCGAGGCCCTGAGAGGGAGAGTCAGAACCGAAAGGTCGGTACGACTCTCGGTCCCGGAACCAAGGAGAGATCGTCAGCTCCGAGACTCCCCGACAGGCTCCGAAGGAGTCGAAGTCAATGGTGCCGATCACACAATGGACGGGTTTGGCACCGAGGGCTCCACTAACATCGGTTCGTCTTCTCTCGGCTCCGAAGACTGTATGGGTATCGAAGGAGGATCCGTTGGAGATATGGGGAGGCCTTCCAGTTTCGACACCAATTGGGACGAAACTGCAATTAGCTTGGACAGAACCGTGTTCTCCATTAGTTTCTGCACGACACGATCCATGTCGGTATCCGATAATGGTCTGGAAGATCGGGTCGAAGGGGCTGAAGATGGCACCGAATGAAGAATCGACGGTGTAGGCAGCTCCGACACCAGGTTCAAGACCTGGGGCTCGATCAAAGATAACCGTTCGATGCTCGGCCCCGAGGTCTGTGGGACCAGCTAACGAAACTTGGAAGAGGTGCTCGGAGCCGATGACATGGGTTCCGACACCCTCAACGTCTTCGACCCCTTCAAAGACTTAGAAGCCTTGTCGGACTTCTCCAAAGCCTCCTGGAAGTCCGGCTTAAGTAAGCCCCTGTCAATCAGCTTCCTGCGCCTCTCTGTCATGACCCTCCCACTAAAGGAATGACAAATGGAGCAGTCCTCCTGCAAGTGGAGAGGGCCAAGGCAGTAAACACAGGAAGCATGATCGTCAGTAATGGACATTATTTGCCCACACTGACATCTTTTAAATCCGGATTTGGCCTTCTCTGACATAGCAAGCACAAATCCCAAATAGTAATAAAGAACAGTCTCCAACACTAATAAAATACACAAAGAAGGTTATTAGCAACAAGGTAATAATAGAAGTAATATGAACAGTAACCTATATACACTATCCAGTAATTATAGAAGAAACACACACACTGTCAGAGCCCGGACAGGCAGAAGTAGGCCGCAGCCCAACAAAAAACTACCTATATATGTGTGTATATATATATATATATATATATATATATATATATATACACCAAGATATACTGAAACTAACTAGAGACAACCACACACTCTATACACTATCCTATCTGATAAATTCTGACAGAAAAAAACTCTTATCTGAGCGTTGTAATTAAACTTTTTCTCTGACTCGAGCTCTCCTCGACCGATCTGTTGGAGCGGCAAACTAGGTCTGAGGAGTAGCAGGGAGGATCATGGGATATACTCTGGTCTCGAGCTTCTCTGAGATGTAGAGCTTGTGATGCGGCCGACTTGGAGCTGAGGATCAGCTCCGAACCCGTGTGTAAGAACAAACGGCGAGATTGAACACTTTCACATGAAGACTTAAATGGCTCTGCAAAGTCACATAAGCAAATACAGGCATGTCCTCTAATGGCTACACCTGAATCTGCTGCTCTTGTTGTCCCTTCGGTTGCACAAGCAATTAGCTGCATGGGCAAATTGGAAACCGATTTAAGTGCGGCGAGCTGAGAAGTAACCTTATCTCAGACCCCTTCAGCTACTGCTCTTGTAACAGTATTTGAAAATGGTTTCATCAGATCTCTCTGAAGTCTGGTAAAATCACCATATAACTCATGGACCTGACAGCGAAGGTCGATGAAGCATATACACTCTTCCCAAATCTATCCATATCCTAGACTCCTTGTTAGGAGGATGGATAGATGGACTTTCTTCAGCAAGTTCCTTTTTAGTGGCTGTCACTCCCACCATGGCATCTACAGGAATACCCTTGGCCCAGTGTTGCTCATCTTTTGGGGCAGACAGAATCCGGGCAGGTCTTTTAGGGATCGGCTTGATAGAGCCAGGAATGTTCCAGACCCACTGAGCGATCAGTTTAATAAGTTAAGTCAGCGGGCAGAGAGATCCAAGAGGTAGAGGGCTGAGCATGAAAAGAGTCTAGGTATACAGATTCCTCTGAGGAAGGTTGGATGGTAGTCCAGCCACCCCTCTGTTTCAGGATTTCTAGAATGTCCCCAAAGGAAACATCTTCAGATGGTGACCTGGGGGAATCTTCCCCTTCATCAAAATCGAAATCTTCTGTGAAGGACTCTTCAGGGAAGTCCAAGTGCTTCCTTTTACACTTTTTCTTCGAGGGTACCTTTTCGCTGGGATGTTCCAGAGAGGTATCAGAAGATGATATAACCAGCGTGGTTCACTCCTGAGGCTTTTGTGCCCTCTGTTCCAGGGAAGAGGCTGGAGGAAGCTCCGGTTGAGGGGATGGACAAGTCACTTGGGTTGACAGGAAAGGCACAGACTGTCCACAATGGACAAGGCTCTCTCCATACTCTGGAAAGCAGGCCCCCATACAGTGATGGGAGCCTGGAACTAAAACAGACTTTTTCGGAACCATGGTCTCACCCCACACCCAGGAAGCCGCCTCTGAAGACATGCTCAACCTTACTTATGCTGAGGCCGCAAGAAGCATGGAGGGCTTCAACAGAATTGAAGTCTAACCCTGCCCCTCGGAACAGGCAACAAAGAATTGATCTCAGGAGGTCTCCATTTCCAACAAACCAGAAGAGCTCAGGGCAACTATCAGTGCCAGAGAAGGTGTCCTGATCAGCACCAAAACAGTCGAAGCCAGGAGGCTTGTTACAGGGGCTCCAAAAACTCAGCTGGAATTGAAAGAGAAATTTGCATGGGTGTAGAACGGGGCACGGTTCCAGAGCTAAGGCTAGGAACCAAAGATGGAAGAAATCCCCTCGCCGTCACAAACTGGTTGACCAGTCTCATAACATCTGACTGCAACAGGCTCTTAGTGGACTGAATAGAAGAGGCATTTGGGGTCCTTGGTGGCCATCTCTCCAAAAAATGGACTCAAAGGGCAGTCCGCGAATGGGTCTATTGAGGGTGAATAAGATGTCCCTGGTAAAAGTATAATTTGAGGGTCATTTGGTATCAAATGTTCCATCGGTACTGAAGGGAGAGTTGTCTGCACAGATACCTGGGCTGAAGAGGTTGGCGTCGAGGAAGGAGTATCTTTTCCCACTGGTGTGAACGAGACAGCACCGTGGGAGACTCAGTCAATTTTAAAGTCGGTTTCGAGGAGACTGTCGGTACCAAATGAGTATGCTTTTTCAGTTTTGAACAGGAGGCTGAAGAAAAATAATAGCCGCCTTTTGTTTTGGGATCAGAGATAGCTTCTTCAAACTCAGAAGTCCTTTTAGTATTAGCTTATTTTTGTGCTCTGTCAGAGTTCTAGCAGAAAACCCGTGACAGATGGCACAAATCTTCCTGAAGATGGACAGCACCAAGACAATAAACAAAAAAGGTGCGTCCATCTGAATTTGGCATTTTCCTTTCACACTTTTGACACCTCATGAAACCAGGGGTGCCTTTAGAGGGTTTGTCAGCCATGAGAAAAGCTAAAGCCAGATGACGCGCGTGCGAGCGCCCACAGATTAACAAGAGAATTTTTTTTTTTTTAATAGGGGGGGGGGGATTTCCAGCAATGATAAAGGAGGTTACCTGAAGGTAAAGGGAATAAGTATCAATGATGCTACGTCAGAATAACTAACAGCAGAAGAGAGGAAAAAGGTCGCTCACATGCACATACCTAAAGGGGTCTAGAGGAGTGGGTAGAACAGGAATTAGAGGTAGATATCAGTAGAAATATTAACTTACAGCTAGAATAAAAGTTAAGGCCCGAGAGGTTGGTTGAACGTGTCTGGCACTACAAAGCAACAAATAAGATCTGCAGTAATCTGTTGAGGAGCATTATGGGTGGAGCCTACCTTGAGAGATTTTGGAAGGCACGAAATGGAATAATGACCGAGTCGGACCCAAGGCTCGAAATACAGTCCACAGTCAAGGATTATGTGAAGATTGACAACATCAGATCATTTGTTCCTATTACGAGGGTAAAACTTCAATATTTGAAGATGTACATAGTTTTGTGTGTTACTATTAAGTTAATAGGTTTTAGGGGTATTGGTATGCGTATTTTTGTTTGAGGGTTTTCAATAAAACAAAAAGTTCTGCAAGATGTGACATAGGCTCAAATGGATATGACAAGAAACAATTGTATAAAAGATTAACCTGCCAAATAGTGCATCCATGTAACACAAAAGCTGGAACATTTAATAAAAAAGTTTTATACATAAAAGGTACGAACAATAATCCCTCAAGAATATGATTGTTTCTATAATATCTTTAAACATTAATGGTTTCAGATAAATACAAAGAAAGAATAGTGAGCTACATTAAAAAAATATAGACTACAAATAGATATGCTACAGAAGACACACTTGGAAACAGCTGAATATGTGAATTTGATAAAGAAAAGTTTTCAGGATGATTATTCAGAGAAATACCTGGAGCAAAGAAGAGAGGAGTACTTGTATCATTTGCAAGAGGACCTCCAATAGCAATATAAGAGAATAAAAAGACAATAATGGTAGATTTGTAGTACTAAGAGGCTAATGACAAGGGAGAAGGATTACACTGGCAAGTTATTTATATTCCTTCCAAAAACTGCTCAGCTTTCAACAAGGAATATTACTCAAAGATGGGGCTGGAATTTGATTTGCAATAGTGAAGATGTGTCTGGGGGGGTTGGGCATGAAGTGAAAATATAACAAAGGAGGCTAGGTTTTTAAAGAAATTTATGAAAATATTTGGTATCAAACATGTGAACTCAGTAGTAGGACTCCGGTTTTAATTTACATATTATTCCCCAAAATACAAAAACTGGGTTAGGCTAGACAGAATTTGCATTTCACAGGAACATTTGCATTTAATTGAAGGTCTTGATACATACCCAATAACTATTTCAGATCACACGCCAATAATGACTAAACACAGGGTAATTAAATAAAAATGAGACAAAGACGCTTTTCCAATTATCTGTTGAAGAGAGAGGAATTAAAGGAATAGGTAGTGGAAATTATTCAGGGGCTATTAGACAAGACAGAAATTTCTTCTGAAAATATAGCTAGGGAGTGGGATAAAATTAAAGTGGAATTTAAAAATAGCGTGGAAATTAAAGAAAGGGAGATATGGTTAAGAAGTAACAAGAATTATTTACATGGACTGACAAATGTTACAGTATTGCAACATAAGGGGAATCTCACAGAGCAAAAAGAGGAGCAACTGCAGAATGCTAAACAGAAAGTAAGGGATTACCTCCATAATATGCATGAGTTTAGAATGATTGTTGTTGAGTAACTGTTTTTTGATAATAACTGTTCTATCAGAGATGCTGGATGAGCAAATTGGAGTAACTAGGGACATGATTTTTTTTTAGATAAGATACAAAATCAGAATTGCCTAGACTGAATCAAATTATGATGGCTGCCAAAAAAGCAATTACTAGAAATGGACATCAAAGTCTAAACCAACTTTACTAGAAGTACCGAAGATGGTAACTGAGATAAAACAACTGGAACTGGGATCTTTAGAAAAGGATAGGAGCAAGCTACATAGAAAGAAATTAGAAATCTGGGATCAGTACATGTAGAGCAGAAAGAAGGTTCAAAAGAAGGCAGGATTTGAATGAGCTATGTAATGGCTGACTGACAATGACTGGATATATTAAAAGTGATGTATAATATTTAAAACTACATTTGTTTCAGCACAGTTTGTAATGTATAATGTTCCCAACTGAGATTTTGTCGTTATGGTTTATCTTCATTTATATAAATGTAAGACTACCTATGTTATACATGACAATTTCATAGAGATGTTTCTTGTTTAATATATATATATATATATATATATATATATATATATATATATATATACACATATATATATATATATATATATATATATATATATATATATATATATATAAAATCATACAGCCCAACAAACCACTAAGATCTTTATGATCTATAGATCAACTCTTACTTCAAATGACTAAAGTTAACTACAATTCTGCAAGCAACACCATCTCCAGCTATGCTTCTAGAATCTGAGTAATATTCCACTTCCTCTTACGAACACACACAAAAATCCTTCAAATTAAAACTAAACGTTCACCTAACAAAACTTATGATGCAGCGAAAGCCCCTCTTCTATTTAATGTTCCTTGCAAAACCACACCAGCTGTAATACTGCCTACCTTACCCTCTGGATACAAACCTATTTCTTCAGAGGAGATAATGACAGAATAAACACAGTAACTGTAGATTAACTTTCTTCCCGCACTTTTTCCAGCCTCTCTTCATTTTTTTCACTTTCCTATAATTTCTTTTCGACCAACCTCTATATTATTGCTACTTCTACCCTAACTGTTCCCTTTTTCTAGGGAATGGCATTATCTCCAAGCTCTTATTTTATTTTATGCTCCTCAGCAAATCTTACTGCCTAAAAAATCTCTACTCCTCATCTATTAACTATTGTACATGCATATAACACCTGTCTTGCTTGTTTAAAAAGCAACTGCAATGTATTTTTAACTACTCTATCTAGTCATTCCACTTACATTGCCATCAAGCAAATTTGCCACAATATAAATATTGTATATAAAGTCTATCATCTCATATAACTGATTGCAATTTGAATACATATTTAAGTAGAAGAATACAAAAACTGTTCACATCAACTGTATAAAATTTTACTGTGTTTTTACCACCACTGAAAAGAGATTATGTACCCTGTCATACTCTCCTAGTAAATAAAGACAACAAATAAAATGAAATAAGTAAGGAAGTACTTGGAGGAGAAAGCAGGATTTTGGGAAACGCATATTAAATTCTGGGCAACAGGACATTTACTGCAATGGTTCTTTTGGCTTCCACATTTAGCTATTTTATAGGGTACTTTAAAAGCTTATCTACCTGGATTTCACTGTTGGCACTAAATGTGAGGTGCTAGTCAAAGAGTTGGCATAAAATACCTTTGACCTACAGTTTGCAGTAGAAATCTCACTTAGTACTTAATGGTTACATGAGTCGTTATGGAGAGCTTTTAAGGTGCACTAAACACAATCACTGAAGACTGTTTTTATAGCTAACCTGTCATTACCAAACCACTTTCTCTATGCAGTAAAAGTTATCTCGCACCTAACTATTTATAGTTCTTATTCTTGTGTGATCTAGTAATAACTATCATTTGCATAAACTGTACAAAGAAACATGGAGTATCACAGCAATGTCATTTATAAACAGCAAGAAAGTAGAGGTCCAGCTAATGACCTATGTTAACAGAATCTGACCCAGACACCGAACTGTGACTCTCTAGGTACTGAACCATTGTATGAATTTATATGAGAAGCCACAGAAGGCAAGTCTTAGTAGCAACACTGACAGATCAACAGATATGAAGTTCTCCTTAAATCAAGAAACATTGCACCTGTTAAATGCAGACTGCCCATACAGACGTAGAGCTAATTTGTGAGTGAATATGTGGCCACTAAGGTGCTAATGTTAGGGTGAAACATGTGCTAGCCATCTTTAACAGTACTTTATTTTAAAAAATTCTCCACTGTCTGCCCATAAACAATTACATTATAGTTACATTATTTTGGTTACTGTGCATTAGTTTTTGGCCAAGAGCCATTTTCCAATGATGGAGGTTGAACTTTGAACTTTGGCAAAAGATAAAATTAGTGTATGCTTGAAGCCATGTGGTATAGTTCTAGTATTCAATGAAAAATATTAAGAAAACTAATATAGGTAAGGGGTTTGCATATCAAGCCATTAGTAACTTTGGGGGTAATATATGGTTAACTGTGTAGCAATGTTCATCAACTTTATCGAGTACATCCTTCAACTTTTAATTTTTAAGCTAAAAGGAGGGTACTAAATGGTCTTACGTAATGAATGGAAAAGCAGGAGTAGTAGGGGTATTGGGAAATAGGATATGGGAGTGGATGTTGCTGCTATAATGCTGTGCTTTATGTCTCAGTTATAACAGTATTCTTTAAAGTTTTATCTATCAACCTTTTAGAGAAAAATCTTCTAACTAGATGCTTTAGGATCTGCCAATATTTTTTCTGACTGAGATAAATGGTTTGAAGGCTTTTAAAACAGTGTACCTTTGCAGCATTAGTGCTATGTCTACAACCCCCTCTTACTCAGTGGTATTGTAAAAGATTTTACAGATGGCTAGAGAATAAGCTTCTATTCCCAGTATGCAAAAACAAAGGGGACATTCACAACTGTGGGCAGTGCAGAGGTATCAAAGTCCTGTCACACTGCACAAACGTGCTCGAAAGGGTGATTGCATTACTCTATGTATTCATTTATATCAAAGATAAGAGATAAACAGTTCAGATTCAGATCAAATTGCAACACAACTGTCCAAATGTTTATAGTGAAACAGAAATTGCAGAAGAAACTTGATACAAGAAAAGATTCCAAACTGGCATTCCTAGACTTGGAGAAAGCATACAACCTGGCCCCAATAAAACTGAATTGGAAAGTCCTGTGATGGTTCACTCTCAGAAACATTGACAGAATTAATGTACAATGACGCAGTAGTCTAAGTACAAAGAGTGCTGCGACTCACAAAGGTATTCTGGGTGGGAGTAGGTGTGCATCTGGGCCTAGCTCTGAGCACATTGCTGTTCATAATAGTCATGAACTACTTCAGCAAAGGGGTCAGAGGAGACATATCAACAATGCTACTGCAAGTAAGCAATGTAGAATTAAAAGCAAACTCTCAACAGGAACATCAGTAAATGATAGGTGATGGGAATGCAAAATTGAAGGTACACAGGATAAGAATAAATAGACAAGACACTTTTCATGTTAGCAAATGCAAGAAATCAGAAGAAACTGAAAAACTGACATAGAAGGGAAATAGTGGAACAGATTAACAGCTTCAAGCATTTGACGTATGGTTGAGGAGAAGGGAAGTCTGAATGAGAAGATCAAAACTAGAATTGGGCGCTGCAGACAACAGGCACCAAATGTCAGGGATACTATATGACAGAAGAATGCCAAAGAAGCTATAAACTAAAGTGTACAAAACAGTGGTGCAACCAGAGATTCTGTATGGAACAGACACATCAGCAGTGAAGACACAGTAAATGAGGAAGCTTGAAAGTACCAGAGATGGATGCTATGACATATACTGTGGGAAGGATGAACAAATGGGAATATCAGAACAGCAACCAAAGTGACCTCAATTGCAGAGAAGTTCAAGGGAACAGTTCATAGTGGTTCAGTCACATGTTCAGGAAAGCAAGATATGATCCAGTAAAGAAGATTTTGAAGGGACAGGAAGGCAACGAAAAGAAACGGGGACATCCAACCAGAAGATGGATCAACTGCTTGAGAAAAACTATGGCTGTTGACAAAGGCAGGAAAGAAGCACTGAATCAAGACAGGTGGAAACACCACAATACCATGTAGAAAATGTGATTAAGGGGATTGCTACTGATGAATGGAAAATATTTTCTTGGATAAATCAGTCCTTTTTGTAATTCCATTCAGGCTCTATCCCTTCTTTTCATCAGACATTTGATATCTGCAATAAAACGTCACTAAGCCAAGTAGTTTGTGCTCCCAGAAGTCCTCTCTTTTTAACTGAGTAAACTATCTTTTATAGAGATTACAACAGTAGAAAGGGGCAGGGGTAAGGTCAGTTCAATTATAAAGTTATAACAATTTATTTTTGTCATAATTCAGACAGGTCTAATTCAGAAGCATCACCGAAAGGATCCTTCTAGCAAACGTTATCAATCATATCACTTCTCAAGCTTTGATGGTCCAGAGGGAGAAAATAAGAAAGAGGTCATGGATACAACTTGAAATGTTCCTAGTTTGGCTGGAAAGTTCATTATGATATCCAGTATAGAATTCTTGTTCGTGTTGGTGCTTGACCTAGTTCCTTCCATAACCAGCTAAGTCAGATCTTTGGCTAATAGCACAATGCTAAGTTGTGCCCCCCAAACACATTCAATAAATTCTTATGTTGCACACAGTGACACAAGTGCAGATACAATAATAGAAAAGAAAACAAACCAGAACAAACACTTCATTTTCATACATTATACATATACATATTCTTATACATATACATTTTCTTTTAACAATTACAATTCACTCAACATAATGAACTGCTCAATTCCTGTCTCCCATTAAACCTCAACATCACCGCCTAAACATTACTCCGTTTTTCCACTAAATTTCTTTTATTTCTATGAAGTTTGTTCCTTTCTTTTTCTAAAAATCTCATCTTACTTACAATATTCAGTACTTCAGTGAATTTGTTTAATTTGAATTGCTATTTTCTAGTAAATACTTATTTTGGCACCCAATATCATTTAAACTTTGTAAGGCCTGACCATGACTAGCCAATTCAAATCCCAAATCCCAGCCCAAACTAATAATTTTCTTAGTTATAACCACTTGCACCTCCAACATTTCTGACAAAGGAATTTTTAGAATCTGCCATCACGTTACATTCTCAACAAAAATGTTACCAAGTTACCACTCTCTGTCTCATCACACTTCCAGCATTTGCTATCCTCCTGAGTAAAAATCACTAAAGTCTGATTGGGGTATATAAATACATATGCAAACACATCCAAGCAAAACTCCTAAACCTTTTGGATTTTTGTTGCATACTTGAGAGCTGTAAAGACTGACATTGCTGACTACGACACTTACTAGGATTAATAATTTCTTACTTGTGTCGTCCGTGTTGCTTTTGTCTTCCCATTTCTCTTTTGTATATTGCCTTTCTATTCTCTCTTCCCAATCTTTCCTAGCCTAATTTGATTGATTTTTATAATTATGCAATATTTTCTGCACTCTACTAATTACCTCTTTAACATCAGCTTCTGTTCTACATTTAACTGAAAACTCTTATCAGAGTTGGCCTTCCATTCAGCACTCCCCTATCTTTTTCTTTGCCTATATTCAGTTATCAATCCCTGGTGAGTGGGGTCTAACCTGCAGTCCAAACTTCGGCTTAACCACGCCCCATTCTATTACCTTTCCCACTCTAATTTGCTTCCATTACCTTGATTCTTTTATAAGTTTTCTCCAGTAAATTCCAGCCCCTCTTGTCTATTTTTGGTATCCCTACTCACAGTTATTCCTATTGATAAATCTGCTTTTTCCATTCCTATGTTTGCTCAGTTTTAGAATACTTTCTGCAACTTTATAGTATAGTTGTTATTCTTAAGGACCTGCATCCAAAATTCTACTCACTCTCTTTACTTCAACTCCTGTCCCATTTCACCATCTTCCTTTTCTACTCTTATCTTTAAATTTTGGCTTGGGATATGCATATGAACCTTAACTCTTAAAAAAAACATTTAAATCCAGTAACCTAAAATTCCTTCTTCTATGAGAAGGATTAACTTGAATGCTTTGACTGAAATGCTTTTATTTTTTTTTAGACATGATGAAACCGCGGTGGTGCAGCCGTAGTGTTGTTGCCTCACAGCAAGAGGTTTTCCTGTTCAATTCTCGGCTGGAGTGCCTTCTGTGTGGAGTCTGCATGTCCTCCCCGCGGTCAAGTAGCATCGAAAGACGTGTGAATGGGATGCCTTCGCTGAAGGTTGGGCATCGGGCTGGCAACTCGGCACCATAAAACTCTGCTGCCAATCATTAGCGGACTGGAGTTCCGCTGTGGCGACCCTTAACCAGAAAAAGCCGAAAAGACAAACAAACAAGACATGATGGATATATTATATTGTTTTGCACATTCATTTTTACTGTTTGGTTAGTTAACCAACTGAATTTAATTAATTCAATTATCTTAATTAATTGGAATTGTCCTTGCTACTATATTGAAGACCTATTTAAATTGGATTAGAGTAAGAGCTGTTAATTCTGATGAAGTCCAGGGACGGACAAAAGTGCTCAACTTTTCCTGTGTTTTATTTTATTAAAGTTCTTTCCACTGGTTTTACTGCCTGCTTTGCAGACTATGACACTTAGTGGTATTAATAGTTTGTTACTTGTGTCGTCTGTGTTGCACACCTGTGGTTATCAACTTATTCCACTTAACTCTTTCCCCTCCAAAAAATCTTCGACTGTTTATTAATTATGGTCCACAACTTCTCCTTTGGTTGATAAAAATATGCTTATTCTGTATATAAAACTAAAGGAACTAGCAATATTTTCACTGCTTGCATCATACTATCTATATCAATAATATTTGTATTATCTTTAATCTTGTCTCACATATCCTTAATAGCCACAAAAGAAACGTATTTAATACAAGTACCTAAATACTTAAAGTTCCCATAAATATAGCTACTGTTGAACAAATTCATGTGTAGATGTATATAGTTTGCTGCTATAACGTGTTTTATCATTGTTTCATATCCTGAAAAAAATGGAAATTGTCTAAGACTGTCCCACAACACTGAAATATCCTTTTCTATATTTATAAAGTACAAAATAATATCTTTTCGTTTTTGGCATATCAGCTGTATCTGAATTTCTAAGGCGGTTATTTCTTTGCCAATGCACAGTTCAAGCAAATAAGGTGGAAAGTGGAGGCCCGCCTGGTTCTTCTGTTTAAACATAACTTTATGGAGGAAATCTTCCACTTTAATTCTTGCCTCCGACCCTTTGTATAAACTGCTATATATTATCAAGAGAGCTAAGTACCCCTAAGGCTGCCTTGATGACAGTCCCCACCAGACAGGCTCATCAGAAGCACCTTAATGTTATGACAAATAGTGTAAGCTAAGGTAATGTTACACAAATAAGGCCCCAAATATTGAAACTCACTACAAGGAATGAATGGGCTTGAGTCTCATGGAAAACAAATTGATGGTTGGCAAACATAGAAGCTAATTAGGAGATGATCAAGCACATCTTGATGGAAGCATTTTTTTGACAAACTCCAATGTGGCACTATTTTAGAGCTGCAAAGGTTCACTTATATGCAGTGGGAAAGCAAGTGATTGCCTTCAAAAGTATCAAGCCTTACTCTCCACGATTGCCCTGTATCAATATTGCTACAGGACAGACAAGAAAAGGAGTTAGCATCTTAGAGTTCAAGTGGAATACAGACTTTTGTTGCAGAGCCAACTTTGAGTGCTCTAATAAGTTTGCATACCGACATGTGTACCATATAATTTACAAAACAGACTTGCATGCAAGGAGAGACAGGACATGGTTTTCCTTAAAAGTTTCTGCACAGTGGGACTTCCAAAGTGGCTGCAAACTGATCAATTGCTTAACTTCAGCTCTTCCAGTGTGAAAAAATAAACTGAGTGGGAAATCATAGCTAGTAATTCTGGCAGCCTGAGTAAAATTTAGTTACTGGCTAATAAGTATGTTGCAATGCTGCCAGCAAAGAAGAAATTTAGAGAACCTGAAAGAAAATCAACTAGAAAAAAATGCAAAGAAAAGACTTGACTGGGAAGAATCCTGCAGCTGCTTAGCAAGAAACAGTTCAAGCTCTAGCTTTGGTACAAGAGATGGCTTATAGTAATTTACAGGAAAAAAAATAAACGTACTCAGAGCTGATTAAACTAAATTTAACACTGAATGAGCATATCAACTCAAATAACAAAAGGCAGTAAGAAAAAAAAGCTTTAACTAGGTATTCAGATGAGCTGATAAAAACTGCAAAAATCAAAACATGAGGTGAAGTCAATAACTGGATGAGAATGAGACCTCAAGAACAGCAGTTTCAAAATATGGCAGGGGATAAAGCATGTAAAGAAAACATGACATTCTGCTATATCAGAGAAACTGGAAGGAACAGTCTATTAATTTTATGAAGTGAACTGGTATTCCACAGCAGAATTTATTAATTCAAAGGGAACACAGTGTATGCTCAAAACCTGACCATGAGAAACCAGACAAGATCTGTATTAGTAAAGATGTAATCATAACAACAGAAAGAGTTGATCGTGACAAAATATGGCAGAAAGGCAAAGTTATTAAAAATGGAAACAGCAGAGTAATAGTAGGAAAAAGATTATTCACTGTAAACCAGGCAGAAGTACATGTATCCCAGCAATAAGGGAATGTCGACAGACAGGTGTGAGATTCAAGCTACTATATCCAGCTGTCCTGAGAATATTTGTTTCTGGAGGATCAAAGACATTTTTGATGCAGAACAGGCTAATGAGGAAAAACAAAAGTGTATCCAACAAAAAGTGAGCCATCAAACAGAAGAGGACTCTGTTTCTCATTCTTCTGGCAATAAGGCTCATAGAGAGACTTTGCCAGTGAAATATTTTCTAATATTTCAAAGGAAAATGCTTGAGACAAAAAAACACGAGTGGACAAGAAGAAAGGGGAGTAACTTGGACTTCAACCACAGTATGGTGTCAGGAGATGGTGACGAACAAGAAAACTACCAGCAATACTGAAATTAGTGAATAAATGTCAGATTATAAAGCATCAATCATCGATGAAATATGGCATTGCAAGAAAAGCGGCTGAGAAAGACTGGGCTTTTGCTGACTTTGTTACTCTTATGGGTGGAGTGTAAAGCACGTACTCCACATTATGAAGTTAATGTTTAGAAGGATACTATAAGGGAATAAAGTAACTTAGTAAAACTATCTTTGTTTTAATAGTAATTGTATAAAACATTACATGATATAAACTGCATGCTACATAGTCAAGCAGATTTATGTAGCATGGAGTCAGTATTATCTTAAATTAGGGGGGGGGTGAGGGCTCAGTCTTTTCAGTGATTGTATGTGATAAACATATTAAATTAAACAAGTACTTTTTAAGTTTAAAGAAATATAGACATTGTAATGTAAAAAGAGAAGAAAGGCTGAACAAAAGCAAGTTAGTTATTATGCTGTAATTCTGGGATGTTGAGGTGGGGAACTTGGTGTAAAATTAGAAGTTATGTATCTACCATAACGTTCCATGTTAGTTGTCTTCTCGCCTTCTTTCTTGCTGGATGGGTTCGGAGCCGATCCTCGGCTCCGACTCGGCCACTCTAAAAGCTCGAGAGCTAGTTCCACCGGCTCGAGGCTCCCCTATATCCCACAATGCTAGGCGGTAACTCCTCAGATCTCATTTGAAAGCTAAGCCCAGCAAGGAAAATCCATAAAAGGAACAAAAGAAAACTCCTCTAGGTCTGTCCAGGCTAGGGGGAAGGAGGGTGGGACGCAAGAAAGAAGGCGAAAAGACAACTAACATGGAACGTTATGGTAGGTACATAACTTCTAAATGTTAAGTTGTCTATCTCGCCTTCATTCTTGCTGGATGGGACCGCGTCCCTAGCACCTTATCCCGGGTGGCCTATCGGAACAGACTCTTGAGTACAATGGAACCAAAGTTGGCTCAGTCTCTAGAGGCCAAGTCCAACTTATAATGAGAAATGAAGGTATGGGGAGAAGCCCAAGTAGCTGCAGAACAAATTGAATCAATAGGCAGCCTATCTTGGAAAGCTATAGAAGTGGCTAAAGCTCTAGTTGAATGAGCCCTGGGTTTGGATGGCAATTGTTGATGTCTGATCTCATACACAAGGGTAATCAACGAAGTAAGCCATCTAGAGAGAGATACTTTAGAAATTGGAAGGCCCATTCTACCTTCTGCATAAGAAAAGTACAGTTTTGTACCTACCATAAATGTAGATGTTATCCAGTCGGCCCAATACCAGAGTATATAAGGATCGTCGGTCAGAGGGCGCATTAGACACGCGCGTCAACCGGTCAGTAATCTGCGCGCGCCATATCCTCAGTCTTTTCTTGCCCCAGATGTCAGAAGACCCTAAAAGACAAGGCCCAAAATACCTGCACCAAAACATGGACAATATATACAAAAATATAAGCATGTAAACTCACCTAAACACAGAGGGAAGGAGGGAGGTAAAATTGGCAATGGAATCCTCGAACATCTACATTTATGCATTGCTGCAGTCCTTACTATTGGGAGGCTGGCAAATCATAAAGAAGTAGGAGCTGACAACATGCCTTGCAAAACAGCTGTGGCAAAACCAGCCCTAGACTTAGAGTAGATAAGTATGCACTGAACTCCAAGTAGCTGCTTCCAAAATATCCCTAGTGGAATGAGGCCTAATCCCAGCTGGAATCTCCTTGCCATGATGGGAATAACAAAATGCAATGCAAAGCCAATCCACCTAGAAATAGTTTGTTTTGAAACAAACAACTGCTGAGACTGCCTCCTTTATTTTGAGGATGAAAGGAAGGATTAGTGCGTAATGATACTACTGCCATAAGGGCCGCAACTCAGACAAGGAGTAGGGTAGGAGGCGTGGGGGGCATATATATTTTGCCCCCTAAAATCTCTTCCATTTTTCTCGCACACTTTCCTTGTACTAGGTCTTCTAGCTTCCATAATCACATTTAAAACTTGTTGAGGAAGTTGAGACCTGCTGTGTTTCAACACAGAATATGCCAGGCTGTCAGATGAGAGAGTGAGCTTGACATGGAGCAGATGATGGAAGAAGAGGCAGAGGTGGAAAGGCATACACATGAAGGTTTGTCCAACTGAAAGACAGAGCATCCACTTTCCAAGCTGTGTGATGAAAAGCTGGTGGTTTAGTACAGATCTATGTCTGGAGTTCCCATGACACTGTCAATTTCTGAAATACATGAAGATCCAGTTTCCACTGTGGGGATCCATGATTTGTCTTGAAGAGTTAGGTGCAAAGCGTGGCGCAAGATATAAAATCATTGCTTGCCTGCATAGTTGTTGATGTACCACATGACAGTTGTGTTGTCTGTTAGAATCAACACCTGAACTGGACTGCTAACATCTCCTTCATGTTGATATGTAGATGCTGTAGTCTGGCAGGCCACTTGTCTTGTATCCACTTTCCATTTAGATGAGCTGTGTCCATACATTTTGAGATACCATTGTAACTTCCTCATATGCAGTTTGGCATTAGGAGCACCAGAATACAAGATGCCATGAACCCTAATGCTTGAAGGACTGTCTTTGCAGTCAGCACGGACTGATGAGATAGTTGATGGAAGTAAAGTATAGACTCTTTTGTTTGTCCGGGTTTTGCGGGGTTAAAGGCCATCTTTATTTCGCTCACAGAATACCCTAGGCATCTTTCTTGAGCCAGAATCAGGCAGTCGTCTAAGTAAGGATAGATTTGAATTGAGCCAGAACCTTTGTGATACTCTGGCAGTAGATAGATAAAAAGGCAAATGCAGAGAACTGATAATGAGAATCTCCAGCTCAAAACGCAGATACTTCCTGCAACTTAGCCTGATAGGCACATGAAGGTAAGCTTCCTGAGATCTAAAGTTACCATCCAGTGATCTTTGCCCAGCAGGGGTAAAAGCTGAATCCAAAATCGTCTCCACGTGTCCCTTCTTTTGGTACTAGGAACATGCGAGAATAAAACTTAGGCCCCTTTCTGAGTACAGGACCCTCTTTTTCTTTGTGGAGGCGGAACGTCTGGCATGCCTTGAGAGGCGGAACGTCTGGGGCATTGTATGGAAATAAAATCTGTAACCAACACCCATCTGTCTTGAGTAATTAAATCCCAATTTTCTTTGAAAAGAGACAGTCGCCTCTTCCCAAAGGAGCTGCCAGACAGAATCTACTGGCAGCTGAAAGGCAGGTCATTGGGTCTGTTTACGAGGACTGACCCCCCCCCTCACCAGAGAAGTCTGAGCAGGTGAACTCCCTGTTCTAGGCTAAAAGAACCTTGAGCCCTGCCCCTACCACTACTAGACCTACAGGATATGTCCACCCCTTTAGCAGCAATTTCTCTACTAAACTTGGTGGTGTACACCCCTTTAGCAGGCCAATTTCTACTAAACTTGGCTACCTGCAAAAAATCTTTAACAGTTTAAAACTGCTTCCACAGGCCGACCAAACAACACATCAGACTGTAAAGGAGCATCTCAACCAGGCATGCCTAGAACAGAACTAGTCTTGTTCAGACACATAAACTAAATCCAGCAATTCTTTACAATCAATACCTTCCGCCAAAGCATCCACCTTAGATTTCAATTGTGAAAGGAGATAATTTTGATATTTCAGCATGTGAAACTGACAATTCAACGCTCATGGCTAGAGTGGAAGAAGTATACACTTTCTTACCCCACCTATCCAACGCTACCTCTTTGTCAGTCAGAGGCCTTAACACCTTTAGGCCCCTGAGAAACAGTTTCTGGGTCGCCCCTGGAAGAATCAGGGTTCAGGAAGCCTCTGCAAAAAACATCTTCCACCACATTCAACAGGGGAGGTATAGCTGGGGCTATGCTGGGTAAAAAACAAGAATTCCCTCCTTCTCTTCCTGAATCAGGTAATCCTGGCCTTCCCCCATTTAAGTGCTTCATCATGGAATGCAGAGTCTCTGAAATGAAAAAGAGAAGAGGAGGAGAAGGGAGGAGCATCATCCACATCAGAATCAGAATAATGAGGATACTCCTGCAAATCCTGAACCCTGTTCAAAACTGTCAAACTCTGGTTCCACCCTAGGCCTCTTATCAGGAGGGCCCATAGAACCTCTAATCATAGTAATCAAATCTTCTGCCATTTTAAGCATATGTTTCTTAGGTACAGAATGGGAAGAGAGGGAAGAACAGTTACCTGAAGCCCTCAGCCTGGCCTACCTCCTGAGAAGGCACATCCTGTAACAGTAAAGTTTCTGCCTGAGACTCCATGGAAACTCCTGGCAAAACCTCTGGCTCCACTGAGTTTTCTAAAAACCCACGTCCGGGACTGCGGTTCATCAACCCTAGGCTTCGCTGTTTTGTCCCTTGCTTTCTTGTGAGCGAGCGTCGGAGCATCCAGCGGCATTTTTTTTTACAGCTTCCTCTCCCAAACACTAACCTGGCACAGTCTAACCTCCTCTTAATAGTGCGTTTGTTAAAAACTAGCACAAAGCGGCAACCAACAATCTGTTTCCCACAAGAAATACAGTTATTCACTTTTTCTGACATCCGGTTAAATACTGAGGCAGAAAAAACAAAATGTTCTAGCACGGGTACTTAGCTAACTGTTGGTCTGAAACTCCCCCGTCCGGATATTTCAGAACGCCAACCTGCACTCGCAAAACAAAAACTGCATCTGCATCGGAAAAAAAAGAAAAGACTGATGACGCCGTCATACGTAGTACGCTGACGCGGCGTGATTCAGTCTGATCGCCCCTGCACCGACCGCCTTATACTCTTCCCTCCTGGGCGGACGGACTACTATACCTATATGGACTATAGCAATGGGACTGCAGCAATGAAGAACATCAAACAGTTGATCAAACTTCCTGAATTGTTTGGTCCTGTCTAAATAGTACCTAAGTTGGCGATGAACATCTAAAAAGTGTAACTTTTGTTCTGACCTATTGGAATAATTAGGAAAGAACACAGGAAGTTCAATGGTTTGATTCAAATTTGCCAGTGAAGCTACCTTGGGCAAAAAGGACGGGTTAGTACGTAAGGACACCCTATCCTTATGAAACACAAGATAAGGGGGTCGACTACACAGAGCATGGAGTTCAGAGACTCTTCTAGCTGAAGTGATAGCTACTAAAAAGAGTGTTTTCCAAGATAGTAACTTTATTGAACATGAAGCCACAGGTTCGAAGGGGGGAAGAATTAAGGACGCCAGAGCCAAGTTGAGATCCCATTGAGGAGGAGGATCCCTGATTAGTGGTTTGAGGAGAAAAACTCCCTTTAAAAAGGCTTTGCAGGGTTTGTGAGACATAATGGAGGACTCAGACTCCAACATGAAAGTTCGATATTGCTGCCAACTGAACTTTGATGGTAGACGGGGACGAACCTGAGTGGAAAAGTTTGGCTACAAAGTCTAGAACTGATTGAATGGAAGCAGTGAAAGGATCTATATTCTTTGACTGTGCCCAATAGGAAAAATGTTTCCACTTGCTATGATAAATCTTCCGAGTGGAAGACTTATGAGAGGCTATCAAAATATTTCTAACTGAGCGAGATATCAGAGGAAGCCTGGCTAGAGTTGGAATTGGAGGAACCATGCTGTGAGGTTCAGAGAAGGGAGGGAGTGGTGCAACTGACCCGACTGATGGGTCAAGAGGTCTGGAACTGGGTCCAGATGCCAAGGTTGCTCCAACAGATAACGGTGGAGAAATGGGAACCAAATCTGTCGAGGCCAGTAAGGGGCAATGAGGATCATGGAAGCTTTCTGAGCGATGGCTTTCTGTATTAGCTGAGATATCAGTGGGAAGGGAGGAAAAGCATACAGAAGTCCCCGGGACCAATCGTGTACTAGAGCGTCTCTGCTGGGGTGGCCTGGTTGGGGAAAGAGGGTGAAAAAATCGTCGCACTTGCTGTTTCGGGGAGTAGCGAAAAGGTCGCAGCAAGGCCGGCCCCACTTTCAAAAACTTTCTCCAACATTGAATTCTTCAGAGACCACTCGTGAGGCATGAGAATAGCTCTGCTCAATTTGTCCGCAATTACATTGGACTTCCCGGGAATGTGCGTTGCTAACAGAAACCGCTGAGAAGAAATCGCCCATTGCCACAGTCTGAGTGCCTCTCGACATAGGGGGTAAGATCTGGTCCCGCCTTGTTTGTTGATGTACCACACTACAGACATATTTGTCTGTCTGAATTGCTATAGTTCCCTTGGGAAGAGAGTCTTGTAAGGCTTGCAACGCTAGAAGCACTGCTCTCATCTCTAGGACATTTATGTGCAAGTGGCACTCGAAAGGTTGCCACATGCCTTGGACCGTCCTGCCCTGGTAATGCCCCCCCCCACCCGATCAGGGAGGCGTCCGTTGTCACTGTAGCAACCGGAGGGGAAGGGATGAAAGGTCTCCCTAGGTGGAGCTGGGGAAATGTGATCCACCAAGAGAGATGATTCTTGCACAATTGAGTTATCCGAATAGGATGGGACATTGGAAGTCGTTGTAAAATTCTCATATGGAAGCGAGCTAATGGTAGAAGAGGGATGGCCGCCGCCATAATCCCTAAAACCTTCAGGATCAATCTGGCTTTGACTTTGTTGCTCTGCAAGACAAGAGAGACCTGTCTGTGTATGTCTGCTATTCTCTGCTCTGAGAGTCTGGCTGACATGTTGACTGTGTCTAGATTTGCGCCTATAAAGGTAATAACACGACAAGGCAACAAGACAGACTTTTCGTAATTTATTGAAATGCCTAGTGTCTGACATGTGTGAAAGGTGTAGTCTCTGGCAAGAAGCAAAAGATGCTTGGTGGGGGCTGTAAGGAGCCAGTCGTCTAAATAAGGAAACACCTGGAATTCTCGTAGTCTCAGATGAGAGGCAACCACTGCCATGCATTTGGTAAACACTCGGGGGGCTGTAGTGAGACCAAAGGGCAGGGCTCTGAATTGGAAATGACTGGTTCCCAGCCTGAGGCGGAGGAATCTCCTGGAACGTCGACTCATTCTGATGTGACAGTACGCATCCTGGAGATCTATCGAGCACATCCAGTTGTCCCGCCCCAAAAGGGGTAGAATGGACTGCAGCGTGACCATCCGGAACTTTGTTTTCTTGACAAACTTGTTCAAGTTGCTGAGATCCAAAATGGGTCTCCAGTCCCCTGTTTTCTTTGGAACCAAAAAGAATTTGGAGTAGATTCCGGATCCTATTTGGTCTGCTGGAACTGGTTGAATGGCTCTTTTTGCGAGCAGCTTTGAAATTTCTAATGCTGCTTGCTCCCTTTGACTGGGTGGAACGTCTGGAAGGGATTTTTTGGATTGCTTCGGAATGAAAAGGAATGGGATTCTGTAGCCTTCGGAAATGATAGACTGTACCCACTTGTCTTGAGTTAGGGATAGCCAGGCTTCTGGGTACAGCGATAATCTTCCCCCGACTGCCTCTGAAGGTGGACAGTCGGGCAACACCTCAGGGATGCTGAAAGGGCTTGTCGGAAAAGGATTCTCGACTGCCCTGATTCTGCGGGCCCCCTCTGCCTCTAGGACGGCATCTACCATTATTGTTCCCCCCTCTGCCTCTAGAGGGGAATCGACTCTGTGCGTCAGACAAATCTCCCTGAGATTGTTTGCGGAACCACATCTTTCCCCCTTTCTGGCCTTTGGGGTAAGGCCTAGAAGGAGCAGAAAAACGGACTCCGACGGCAGAGAGAGTTTTGCCATCAGTCTCGCACCTAGTCAGGGTTTCCTTCACTTGAGGACCAAAAAGGGATGATCCATCAAAGGGGGAATTAGTGAAGGACGCCTTGAAAAGGTCCGCAAAGTTACATAGCCGCATCCAGGCGTGCCGATGCAAGGCTACACCTGTACCTGCCACTCTACTTGCTCCATCCGCCGCATATGAAAGGAGGCGCATGGAGGAGTTAGTTATAGAATTAAGGGTCGCCAGCTGAGAGTTCATCCTATCCTGAAAACCCGCAGCTGTTGGGTCCTTTAACATTTCGCTCGCTTCCTTGAGCAAATCCCTCTGAAGACGAGTGAAATGACACAGGTAATTCAGCGAGCGCATAGTAAAGGTCGCTGACGAGAACATCTGCTTCCCGTACCTGTCCATCGACCTAGACTCCTTGTTAGGAGGATGAACAGGCACCGAAGGATCAGCTAACTCCTTCTTGGTGGCCGCAGCCACCACCATAGCATCAACAGAGACTCTTTTGGTTAAAAATTCCTTGTCCTTGGGGGCAGTGATAAATTTTGATGGTCTCCTGGGGGTGAGTTCCACTGAGTCAGGAGCCCAGGCCTTCTTTGCCACCACTTGCATAAGGGGGTCAAAGGGAGGGGACACCCAGGAGGTGGAAGGGCGAGAGCCAAACGCCTCAAGATACACCGATTCATCCTCTGAAGGGTTGAGGGCTGGCCAATTCCCCCTCTGTTTTAAGATTTCGAGGATGTCTGCAAAGGAGACATCTTCAGAGGGGGAACAAGGGGAACCTTCAGAATCCTCTAAATCAGTGTCAGAGGTGACAGACTCAGGGGAGTCAATGTGCTTCCTCTTGCACTGCCTTTTCCTAGGGGGCTCTCCTGCCGGGTCAGGAGAGGCCTCGGAAGAGGAGGAGATCCCCACTGGGGAAACTTGAGGAGCTGGCTCTCTACAGTCGGGGATGAGAGAGTGAGTAGAAATCACCGGAGGCACCGTGGAGGGAGGGGCGGAAGGAGCCGACTGTGGAGGTGAACCTGGTTCTAACACGCTCCTCATGACCTCGAAGGCACCCCTGTCAGGAAGAGCCGGAGGTCTCCGCTCCGAAAAGCTGAAGACCTCCCCCGGCACCGGCAGTGATGGCTCCGAGGCCGATGTCGGAGCCGAACTCACCAGCGCCGAAGCACCGAGAGGGAGAGCGGGGTCAGACAAGGGTCCGATGCCACTCGCCCCCTCGGAGCCGACGAGGGAAGTCCGGCGCCGAGATTCTTCCAAGGAAGACATCGGAGCAGAAGACGGCACCGAAGACAAAGGTATCGGTTCCGATGCCACCACAGTCTCGGGTCCGAGCCGCCCCGGCTCCGAACTCAGAAGAGTCAGAGGAGGACCATTTTGAGTAATGGGAATAGTTCTCGACTGTTGAGTCGGACTTTGAAGCATCTGGGCCAGTGCCTCGGACTTAAGAAGTCGACTCACTACTCTCTGAAGGTCATGATCCGATAGTCTGGAAGACCTAGAGGAGTGAGATCTATGGCTCCGTTCAGACAGCAAAGGTGATGCTGGAGCCGAATGAACGGAGCCGATAGATGGAGATCGGGACTTTTTTCTGGATGTCGGTTCCGACAATTTGATCGGAGCCAACTCAGTTATGTCTTCCTCAGCTCCGGCCAGAGCCGAGGAAATAGTAGGGGCATGCGTTCGAGATTCATCGGCTCCGGCCGGAGCCGATGTTCGAACAGCCTTTGGACCCCCAGAAGACGGCTCAGAGACTGGAGCCGAAGGTCTGGAAGGCTTAGAGGGTTTCCCTGAGGATTGAGTCGAGGGACCCTCAGGCTTCAATAAACTCCTTAAAATGAGTTTATTTTTGCGCTCCTGCAGGACTCTAGGGCTGAAGCCATGGCAAACAGCACATGAGTCCTGCAGGTGCAAAGGCCCCAGGCAGTATACATAAGAAGTGTGACCATCTGTCAGAGACATCTTCTGACAGCACGAGTCACACTTCTTGAAGCCTGAGACCTTCGATTCTTTGGACATGTCCAAAAAAGAAGTCAAAGTGTAACCACAAACAAACACACACAAACACACACACACACACACACACACACACACACACCCCGATTACACTTGTAATATTTTTAAATTAAAATTTAGTAATTAACTTAAAATTAAGACCTTACAAAACACAGCCACTCCAACTACTAAGGTAGGGAGGGAATGGGCCTAAAGCCCAAGGGAATAAAATTAGCAAGTTTGGGAAAAAAACTGGGGAAACTTGACTATAAAGGGGAGTAAACTACTTAACTTTGAAAACTATGAGGAAAGCTAACTTAAAAAGGGGGTCTATCTAAGATACAACTCAATATTTCAACTAACCTGACGAGCCGGTTGAAAAAGCACCTCGATCGCTGTAGCGGCAAACGAGATCTGAGGAGTTACCACCTAGCATTGTGGGATATAGGGGAGCCTCAAGCCGGTGGAACTAGCTCTCGAGCTTTTAGAGTGGCCGAGTCGGAGCCGAGGATCGGCTCCGAACCCATCCAGCAAGAATGAAGGCGAGATAGACAACTTAACATCTGCACTTATATTATATTATATGTAGAGTTGAGATGTCTTCACTTATTTTTGCATAAGTGAATGTCAGGATTAATACCTTTGGCTTAAGTGTTTTCTGTGAGCAAGTAGGTTTGAAAAATAAGATGGAATAAAATGAGGAATGCCACGAGAAGTACTAAGTTTCCTGCGTATGCAGTTAACTTTTTTCCTTTAGCAGCTGAACATTCTATTCTTATGTTTCCATGGAGATGAGATGTCTGTACCTGCAAGCAATTAATCTTGAGAGCATTGTTTGCTGAAGGAAATAAACTTTAAAGGTACAAGGACAAGCAGTTCATCAGAATGTAAAGTTTGAAATTATTGGAAGTGAGAAAGAGATATCAACTTCCCCAACAGCCTTACTGTCCTCAGTGCATTTAACAGAACAGTGTAAACACAGCCTTAACATCTCAGTGCATTTAAGAGAACAGTGTATAGTTTATATTTGAAGACAGCCAGTTCACTTTTTCTTAAGGCTAAAAGTTAATGCTTTCTGAAAGCATACAAGCTATTTTTCACATCTAAGTGAGGAAAGGAATAAAAGCAATCATTTTCAGTGGGAGCACAGGCCACATGTAACATGTGCTTTAGCACAGATGATCTTAACTTTAAGTTAGGTAATGCCTGTGGGTGCAGCTGTCAGTATGGGCAACTGTTCCTTTCAGGATGGTTCAACTTAAATTTTTTGAAGATATACATATATTTGTATTTGTGCCAAGTTAATCAGTTATGGGGGTGTTCTGAAAATATATGTATTTTTTATGTTTGAAGGTTTTCATTAGAACAAAAACTCTTGAAAAATGTGACAAGTTCAAATGAAGATGGCAAGAAAACTGTATGAATGGTCAACTTGTCAATGTGTGTATGTAACAAAAAGTTGGAAATACAAATGCAAAAAAGCTGTCATGTATAACACGTGGGAACAATAACTGATCATAATTGTTACACTATCCATATAATTTTGAAATGTAAATATCCTTACAGGTACAGCCAATAAGAGTACTGGATTATAGGAAGAAAGCACAATGCAAACAGAAATGCTGCAGGACACGCATTTGGAAAAAAATGAGCATGTGAATTTGATAAAGAAAAAAATCCAGGATAGATATTCATCAGAATATCAAGACAAATGAAAAGGGGAGTAATTCTATGGATTGTTAGAGGAGCCCCTATAGTGACAGAAGAGGAAAGAAAAAGATGATGATAAATTTCTGGTAGTAAAGGGCTACTGGCAAGGGTGAGGATTATGCTGGCATATATTTATATTTCACAAAAAAAAAAGAAGTTATGTACTCATCATAACGTTCCATCAGAGTTGTTGTTTTGCATCTGTTTTCAACCTGAGGGACACAAATCCGGGACGGATCCGTATCAGCCGCATTTTTCAGCATCGGATCAGAGCTCAAAGCTCCTCCTCTACCCATAATGTTCTTGTCTCCCTTCTCCCCTCAGATCGAGTTTGCTGCCACCATAGCATCCCAACCTGACACAATCCCTTACACCTTGCAAAAATACCCTGAGAGCACTATAGGAAAGAACAAGTTATGCCAAAGTAAAGGCTAAGTCTCTTCCAGTCAATCAATCACATAGCCCATGTAAGGCAGGGGGAAGGAGGGAGGGATGGTTGAAGACAAATGAAAAGCAACAACTCAGATGGAACGTTATGGTGAGTACATAACTTCTTTACCTGAAGTTGTTGTTTTCATTTGCTCTTCAACCTGTGGGACAGAGTCCCCAGCTACCAAAAACCAGGGAGATCCTCATGGAAGGATATGCCAGAGCATAGTGGAGCCAAAGAATGCCCTACTTCTGGATAGTAGATCCAACTTATAACGGGAGATGAAACTATGCGAAGATGTCCAGGTAGCCACAGAGCAAATGTCATCCAAAGAAACTCTGTACCAAAAAGCAGCTGAAGTAGCCACAGACCTAAAATAATGTGCCTTAACTTGACCTGGCAGAGATAAGCCTTTAGCTGAATATGCCAGAACTATGCACTGAGAAATCCAATGAGCAATGGTGACCTTCGATACGGATTTCCCTAAAAAGGGCTTACAGTAGGAAACAAAAATTTATCAGACTTACAAAAGGACTTTGTTCTGCGCAAGTAAAAATGTTATTGCTATGAACATCCAGCAGGTACAATTTATTCTCTCCCTTATTCTGAAAATTTAGAAAGAAAACAGGGAGACTGATAACCTGATTAATGTTTGATTCCGAAACCACCTTTGGAAGGAAAGAAGCATTAGTGCGTAAGGACACCCTGTCTTTATGGAAGATCATATGAGGAGGCTTAACCGATAAGGCTTGAATCTCTGACACTCTTTTGGCTGAAGTAATGGCAATCAGGAAGGCTGTCTTCCAAGACAAAAACTGCAAACCCACTGAAGCTGCAGGTAAAAAGGGGAAAGAAACCAAGGCTTGGAGAACGAATGTGAGGTCCCAAGGTGATGGGTCCTTAATTGGGGGCCTAAGTAGAAAAGTACCTTTCAAAAAGGTTTTACAAAGCTTAGATGAAGCCAGGGAAGCCGAATTATCTCCTACATGAAAGTTAGACATAGCTGCCAGCTGAACTTTAACTGTAGAGGAACTGTAGAGGAACTAGCACCCTGTTGAAAAATATCTGCCAGAAACTCTAAAACAGCAGTAACCAGGCCAGTAAAGGGGTCCAAGTCATGCTAAGATGCCCAAATCAAAAAATGTTTCCACTTACTAGAATAAACCTTCCTAATTGAAGATTTATGAGCTGCTACCAATATCTTCTTAACTGGAAAAGACAGCCTGGGAGAAATAACAATCATGGGAACTGGAGTAGCCAAGCAGTAAGATTTAGACTGGCCAGATCTGGGTGTGGAATCCATAAGTGATGTGAAATTAGATCCAGAACCGGATCCAATGTCCAAGGAGGACACACTATATGAGACCACAGAAAAGGGAACCATATCTGGCGAGGCCAGAAGGGGGCAAGGAGGATGACTGAGATCTCCAGCCATCAAGCTTTCTTAAGGAACTTCAAAATCAGGGGAAGGAGGATAAGCATAGAGTAGACCAGAGGGCCAAGCCTGAATCAGAGTATCTCTGGGGATTTCCCCCGGTGGGGGATTCAAAGCGAAAAACTCACTGCACTTCGCAATGGAAGGAGAGACAAAGAGATTACAGCAAGGCTGACTTCACTTTAGAAAGATCTGCATCGCTACTGCAGTATTCAGAGACCACTTGTAAGGCATCAGGCTAGTCCCACTGAGCCTGCCCACTAGAATGTTGGACTTCCCTGGAATGTGCGTTGCCACCAGAAAATGTCTGGTGGAGATATCCCACTCCCACACCCTCATGGCTTTGTGACAAAGGGGATAAGACCTGGTTCCCTCTGCTTCTTGATGTACCAGACTACTAACATCTTGTCTGTATAGATGCCAATCATCACTAGGGGAAGATGGGCATGAAGAGCTTGCAATGCTAAGAGCACTGCTCTCATCTCCAGGACATTGATATGCAATTGGGTATCCAGGGAATTCCATGTGCCTTGGACTGTCCTTCCCAAGCAATGACCCCCACTAGAGTAGGGAGACTTCCATCGTCACTGTGGTCAATGCAGGAAGAATAAATGGGCGACCTTGATGAAGATCCGGGGATTGAATCCACCAGATAAGAGAATCCTTACAGGCCAAGATAAATGAACAGGATGGGACAATGGTAGATGTAGTAATGACCACTGGACTGCAATAGTCCACTGGAGCACACTCATGTGCACCCGGCCTGTGAGCACAAGAGTGATCGTGGCCACCATAGACTCCAACACCCGCAAGACAGATTCTGCTGGGGGAAACTGAGCTTGGTGGATACACAAGACAAAGTTTGAGGGATTGCAGTCTGTCTGGAGTTACAAAAATTCTGGTCCGAATTCTGTCTAACCGAGCTCCAATAAAATCCTGAACTTGAACCGGGTTCAACCAGGACTTGTTGACATTTATGTTGATGTCCAACGGTGGGCATTCTGGAGAAGGAAATCCACGGCTTGGCAGAGTCAATGCCTGGAGGGAGCGGAAAGAAGCCAATTGTCCAGGTAGGGAAAGACATGGAAGCCCTGCAGCCGCAGGTGAGCTGCTACCACCACAATCACTTTGGTGAACACCCTGGTGGATGTGGTGAGACCAAATGGTACCGCTCTGAACTGGTAATGACTGTCCCCCAGCCAGAAGCGGTGAAACCTCCAAGAGCATCTGCCCATTTTGATGTGATAGTAAACATCCTGCAGGTCCACCAAGCACATCCAATCATTCTCCTGCAGGAAGGACAGGACAGATTGGAGTGTGACAATCTGGAATTTCATCTTGGCAACTGACAGGTTTAGGGTTGACAGATCTAGGACTGGTCTCAAATCCCCCGTCTTCTTTGGCACTAAAAATAACCTGGAATAGATGCCTAATCTGGACTGGTCGGGGGGACAGGCTGGATGACTCTCTCTTCAAGCAGCTTGGAAATTTCCACTGCTGCATCCTCCCTTTGCACAGGTGGAACGTCCCTTTAGTGTTTGAGTGGGTGTGGCATTTCAGTGAAGGGCATTAAATATCCTCTGGATATGATTTGCAACACCCAATGATCATCTGCGATGGACTCCCAAGCTGTTGGGTGTAGCAAAAGTCAACCCCCGACTGCCTCTAGAGACAAGCAGCCCAGTACCCCTTCAGGGATGCTGCGAGGGCGTGTCCGGGAAAGAATCCAGAGACCCTTGGTTCCTCTGACCTCCTCTGCCATGAGGGGTGGCCTCTGTCAAATCCTCCTCTGCCTCTGGGGGAAGGCAAGTCCTGAGCATCCTGGGAATAACCCTGAGATGGCTGTAACTACATCTTCCTCACCCCTCGCTGATTCCTGGAAAAGGTTCACTGACAGGCTGAGAAGCGGATTCTGACGGCAGACAAAGTCTTCCCGCCCTCCTCGCTCTGGACTAAAGTGCCACGTTCAGTCTTTCCAAAGAGAGTTGAACCATCCTACGGGGCATTTGTAAAAAACGACTTAAAGGGCTCCGAAAAGGCACAAAGTCAGAGGCGGCATGATGCCTGATGGCAACGCCTGCTCTGGCTGCTCTAGCAGTGCCCACGGTAGCGTGAGATAGGAGGAGCATAGAGGTGTTGGAGATGGAGATGAGGGTGGCCATCTGGGAGGAGAAAACCTTCTTTTCTTCTGCTGACATGGACCCTGGGGCAGACTCAGCAACCTCCTTAACTAGGTCTCGCTGAAGCCTAATCACGTGTGCCATGTAGTTCAGCGCACATACAGAAAACGCTGAAGTGTAGACCTGCTTCCTAAAACGGTCCATGGTCCTCTGCCAGATGGAACATGGAGCTCTCCTGTGCAAGCTCCTCTTGGTGGCCACCGCCACCACAATGGCATCAACAGGGGATCCCCTCGACCAGTGCAGTTTATCTGATGGGGCACTGTGGATAGGATCCACCATGTCAGACTCCTTCCACACCTGACACGTAATAAGATTCACCATGGGATCCGTGAGAGGGGACACCGAGGATTTAGAGGGTCCTGCACCAAATGCTTCCAGGAACACTGATTCGTCAGGTTTGAGTTTTTGGGCAGACCACCCCCCACGCTGGCAAAAAATCTCCATAATATCTCCAAAGGATACATCATCTGGGGTGACAAGGGGGAACCCTCCCCTTCCTCCAAGTTGGTGTCCTCAGAGAGAGACTTCAGCAGGGAGTCTAAGTGTGTCCTTTTACAAGTGTGCTTTCAAGGAACCTCCAGTCTCTGAGGTGAAGGGGTGACAGGCTGCCCTTTAGTGAGCAGGATGACATAATCCAGACCAGACAAAGAGGGAGCCAGGACGGACTCTGAGGATGAAAGCATCAAGGGTCTCGATGGAACCAAGAGGACCCTCTCCATCACGTCAAAGACAGAGGAAGAACGAACCCCTTGAGCTGGGAGAATGACCGGGTCCGTAATCCCCTCAGCCAACGGGAGAGACAGAGCTGAACCATTAGGTGCCAAGACTCCGAGTGGACAGCCCGGTTCCAAAAAACTTGGAACTAACACCACCCCTTCGGATCTGGCTCCAAGAGTAGGACGGCTCTGAGGTGGTCAGAGCCGACCCACTTGGGACAATGGTTGGGGTTGAGGTACTAGGTACCATCAGCGCAAACCCCTTGACGCTGAGGGGCCTGGGACCCAAAGACTCCAAAACCGGGGGTCGGATCGGGGAAGGAGTAATTGGCAAAAAGGCAGACTGTATGACCCCAGCCCAAGAGGGGGAGGGGGCAGGCAAGACTCCCATCTGAATCTGTGTGCAGATAAACCTCCGCATCATTCTGTCCACCTCAGCTTCAGAGAGACTGCCGGTAGACCTGGCAAAGGAGGCCACAGACACCAGCCTAGACAGGCGGTGGGGGAGGCCAACACAGGGGAATGGTCCCAAGAAACCTCTGGCTCCGGGTAGAAGCCAGATGAATGGAGCCAAGGCGAGCCCAAGCTGGGAGCCAGGCAAGATTTCGCCGGGGACTTGGCCAAAGATCAGTCAGGGGGACTGCTTCCTCTGCCAGTCCCGATCTTGGTGTTTGCACTTCTCCCCATCCCTAGCCCTCTTGGCAAGAGGTTGAGTCCCAGCGGCCCAGGCGGAGAAAGCAGCCAAAGCTGAGGAAGAAGCTTGGGCCTCCACAGTGGGAGGAGGAAGGAGGCCCTTAAGGATCAGCTTATTACTCATGTCAATTAATGCGAGGGGGTTGAACCCCATGCAGATCGAACAGGAGGAATCCAGGTGCGGGATCCCTAAACAGACTACGCACACAGTGGAGCCATCAGCGGAGGAAAGTTTATGACCATACTCTATGCACTTCCAGAACCCTGACTTAGGTGTTTCAGCCATGGTAGAGAAAGCAGAGGACCCAGAAGCACTCACACACCTAAAGTAGAGGAAGAGAGAAAAGAGGGAATGAAAAAGTTTTTTTTTTTTAGGCTAAGGACCGACACCTGTGCGCAAGAGTAGAAGAAGGTGAAAGGATGGAAAGAAGATAGGAAAGGTAAAAAATGCTGCTTGAAAAGAGAGTCATCCATCCTGGATCTGTGTCCCACAGGTTGAAGAGCAAATGAATACAACTTCAGATCTGCTATTATGGAGCTTAAGTAAATTTTGAGAAAATAATCGGCTTTCAGCAGGGAATATTACTTGTAGGTGTGGACTAGAATTTGATTTGCAACGTGATGATTTATCTAGGGACCTAGAAGGGAAAATACAACAAAAAGGGTAGATTACTGAAGAAATGTATGAAAATATTTTGGAATGAAAGCCATGAATTCAGTAGCTGGAACTCAGAATCTACACACTTTTCCCAAAGGTACAATAACTGGGCTAGACTACTTAGTAATTATATTTCCCAAGAACATATGTATTAAAGTGAAAGCTTCAACACACATTCAATAACTATTTCAGATCATGGACCAATAAAAACCAAGATAAAAATACACTGAAGGCAAAATTAAAAGTTGGCTCTTTTCCAACTAGCTGTTAAAAAGGGAGGAATTTAATGAATGGGTAGTGGAAATTATTCAACAGTTATTTGGGAAGATAGATTTATTCAGAGAGAGAAAATGGAGTTTCAAATTAGGATAGACATAAGAGAGAGAGAGATGGTTAGGTAGTAATAGAAATTATTTAGAGTGGCTGACAAAGGTTAATCTTGCAGAACAAGAGGAGGCAAAACTGCAGAGTGCTGAAGAGAAAACACAGGATTGTCTGGATAATGTGCATGAGTTTAGAAAGATTGCTTTTAATTAAATACACCAGAACGCAACACAAGCATGCTGTGGTTGGTGTAACAATCTTCTTTCATTGCATTCTGGTACCTTGGCCTTCGCCTTCTCAAGGAATACATTCATCCTACATACCATCACACCTTTTATATCCATTGCAAGGTCAAATTGACGTAATTAATTGCAATCAAACAATTAAACAACCATTAAGTGATTGCTGTTAAGCAACTTTTTTTTGATAACTTCAGAGCACAAACACTTTCAGCACAATGACTTAGGCAACATACAGTAGAAAGGGTTGTCACCAAACCTGGGGAGTCTGTAACAACAAAAATAGCCAAGAGACCCTGTAGATAGACTGCAGATATTAGAGAAGTATTATGAAAATTTGCATAAAGCAGAGACAAACAGAAATGAAGAAACAGCACAAATGCAAGTATTTGTGGAAAGACTGAAGTATGTTTAGGTTAGACGTAAATAAGGCTCAAAAAGTAACAGATAAGAATAGGAGATGAGATAAAAGCAGTGATGTATAATCAATCTGCAGGAAAATCTGCCAGAACAGATGGTATCTCTGTGGAAGTTTATAATAAGTTAGGAAGTAAGAAAGTAATAAATATCTGAAGGGTTTAACAGTATTTTTTAAATGGAGGGGAAGCAAAAATATCTCTGAAGAAAGATGATAGCTGTAATACCTAAAGATGGTCAAGAGCCATCACAGCCAGCTTCATATAGACCCATTTAAATTTTACACCATGATTATTAAGTGTTATAACACTTAAAAAGAATGGGAAAGGTATTGCCAAAATTGATAGATATGAATCAATGTGATTTAGTGGAGGGGAGGCAAACATTTGACATTAATAGAACAATGATCAGGAGGGAAGCAGACTGTAATAAAATACAGCTGTTATTGGTTCTTGATGCACAGAAAGCATTCTTCAGAGTAAACTGGGATTTTATGAGTAGGGCAATGGAAGCATTTGCATTCCCTGATACAATACTAAGTTTCATTATGAGGATATGTTAAGGATTGCAGGCAAGAAATAAAGTGGGGAGGGCTCCTCTCTGATAAAGTCTGATAAAGTTGTATCTGAACCCACGAACCCAGTCAGGGATGTCCTCTTTTTCCATTATTTGCTTTATATTTATAGCTTTTGGCAAAGAAAATAAGGGACTCTGAAATTAATTGGTATGTTAAATCAAGAAAAGCTGACCATTTGCAGACATTACTTTGTACCTAATAAATCCAGAAAAGGCCAAGGTGTTGTAGAACATTTTGAAAAGGGTTGTGGAACATTTTGAGACAGTTTCAAGTCTTTTCAAGATATAAAATTAATAACGATAAAAAAAGGTTATAGCTGTAAATAATGTAGCCACACATGAATTGGTTCAGCAATTATTTACAAGTATGGATTAAAAACGCTTATGTTAAAGCAGCTAAGGATATGTGGAAAGAGGACTAAACAAAAGATAAAACAAAAACAGAGAAACTGGAAGCTCTTGTTTGTAGATATGGATAGTAAGATACAAGCAGCCAAATTACTTTTAGTCCCTTCAGTTGTATATACAGCTCAGGCATATTTTTATCAACCAGATAAGTTGTGGACAATAATAAAGAGATGAAATGTATCTGGAAGGGGAACAGGACATGGGTAAGAGGGATAAACGGATCCTTCCACAAGAACAAGGCGGTTTAGAATTACCTGATTTGAAGGGATATTTTAGAGCTACACAGTTAAGGTTCATATACATAATCGAAGCGAAAAGTTATAATTCAGAGTAGAAATGAAATGGGGGGGGTCAAAAATAAAAGAGTGGGATTTTGTACGCAGATCCTTAGGGAGAATAACAGTCATACAGATTTTTATATTCATAAAGTAGCAGAAAGTATATTAACTAGGCTAACACGGGAATGGAGAATGGAGATTCTGACGATAGAGATAACTGCATTTATGGGTACAGAGAATAGGCAAGAGGGGGGCTGGAATTTACTGGAGAGTGGTGGCAAAGGAACCAAGGTACTAGGAACAAATAATTAGAGAGGGAAAGGTAAAGGAATGTGAAGAAGCCAAAAAGGCATTTGGATTGTAGGCTAGTGATGGCCTTCCCTATCAGGGGTTGATATCAGAGTATAGACAAAAAGGGGATAGGGGAATCCTAAACGAATGACGTGCACTGGTTGAGTTTGAAACTAAAACTGAAGCTGCTGTTAAAAAAAAAAAAAAAAAAAAGTATAATTAGTAGGGCATATAAAATATTGCACGATAAATATAGAAATCAATAAGAAGAGGTCAGAAAAGATTAGGAAGAGATTACATAGGCAATTCACAAAGAAACAATGAGAGAACATATGTATGGCTTACAAACATTTAACAAAATCTAGAACATATAGGATTTTTGCCTGAAAGTGTATTCATGGATATTTTTATACCCCAAGCAGACTGCAAAAAATTTTTCTCAGGTAGATAGCAAATGCTTGAAGTTTAATGGGGAAGAAACAGGTACCTGGAAGTATATGTTCTCTGAGTGTAATAAGCTGGTACTCCTTAAATATGCCCCAGAGAGTACTCTGTCAGGCATACTGGGTGAGCAAATGAGTGTAAATAAGGAAATGTTTTTTTTTTTTGGAGTTGGGATACAGAATCTGAAATACTTAGACACAGTAAGGCCTTGTTAAGTTTAGTTATGGTAGCTGCCAAAAAAAGCAGCTACTAGAAAATGGAAATCAAAGTCTACACAAACTATACTTTAAGCAGTGAATATTGTAACAGAGATAAAAAAAGGAAGTGGGATCCTTAGAAAAGGGTAGGAGTAAATTACATAGAAAAAAATGAAAATTGTCGGAACAATAAAAGGAGAAAATGTTTATGAGGAGGAACAAGGTTTAAGAAAAGGCAGGAGTTGGTCAATTTATGCAATGCTGTTTTGATCATAAGATATACAAACAATAAATGTGATGCATGCTGTTTATTAATGTGAACTTCTTACATTTATATAAAAGTAATAAACCATATTGTTTGCCTATGTCACAATTGATAATTCAATATTTTTTAAGTTACTTTTAGTCAAAGGTAAAGATAGTATAAAAATACAAAAACAAACATGGAGCTAGTTTGCCTACCAAACTACAAAAAGTGTATGAAATGAAAGCCCATTTAGAGACGGTAGGAAAAGTTGATGACTAGAATAAATAGCTCACGTAATCATCTACCATCACCGGTTATGCATGCGTGTAAAACACAAGAAAGACATAACTTACTTTTTGGAGATCTGCCGAGGTTGGAACAGCATTCCAGTGCTTATTTTGTTGCCAGGGTTGCTGGTTTCTGCAAAATGAATAATTCAACTCAGAAAAGGTATTTATGTGATTTTAATATTGCAATCACACAAGGGTTGACTGAAAACTGTTTTCTCCCATAATTATCATGGGGAAAGAAAGAAGTATAAACAATGCAGTATTTAAGTACTCCATGACTCATTTCTTGCAAACCAGTCATTTTAAGAGTATGTTAGAAAATATTACACTATGGATATCAGCCACATTCTGCCACCCTGAGCAGCAGCTGCAGAATCACACCTTATGGAAATAATGTAATGCAACTTTGTAGCCTGATGCACTCTAATATTTATGCTCATTTCAAAATGACCAAAAGTCACAAATCCAGTGCAACATTCTTACGCCCAGGATCATATAAAACCTAGTGTCCAACACTGGTACTGTTTAAATCATGTCACTAGAATATTAATGCAAATATAAAAATTACAACTTATTTCGTACACTGCTGTAACAACGTATAACATCTTTATTCCTGGTACAGCCTTTCTTTGCACATTCAAATCAGATTTGCATGGGACTCATTACCAAAATCATACCAATATACAAACTGTCGTTCCCATTGTTTTGTTCTAGACAAATGTATACAGTATGATGATGAGTGCTCTCTGGTGTTATACAAAGAACTCAGTTTTAAAAAAAAAATAAAAACATAAAAAATGAAGAGAATCACTTATCTGAAGACTAAGATAGGAAATTGTCTAACAATGGCTCAAGCTGTTTGGAGACATTGCTGTGACTTCAATGGCAACAAGATCAAAATTTCAAGTAGTGCCATCGATTATGGTCAAGGAAGGAGCTCTAGCCCATGAGGAGTTTGTTGCAAGGCAGAACAGATGCCAAGACAATCACGCCAATGGTTTTCATTGCGAGGACAGGAGCAGAAAAATCTACTGCAAAATAAATGTACACTTACTAATCTACAACACTGATTCGATGTTGCTATGTTTGTAAAGAAGACCCAGTGTTTGTAAACAAACCATAAAGAAGATGAACATCCTGCATTTACAGGATCATATGAAGTTACTAGGCTATTGGCCCTGAGGCCCTTACAAGCCTAGCCAAGAATTTAGCCCATGTTCCGACAAGTCAGCACCCAATGCCCCTGTCCAGTA
This sequence comes from Protopterus annectens, assembly GCF_019279795.1. NCBI lineage: Eukaryota > Metazoa > Chordata > Ceratodontiformes > Protopteridae > Protopterus > Protopterus annectens. The sequence goes on along the minus strand of NC_056739.1, from coordinate 1,045,446,317 downwards.
AGTGGATTCCCAGAGTGCATTTTCTGTTCCCCATCCGGTTATCCAGGTTGTGCTTAAAAAGGGTTAATGAGGTATTCTGTTTGACATGGAGCGAGAGTCTATTCTACAGAAGAGGGAGTCTCTGGGAGACGAATCAAGTCCCACTGATGTCACGGATGAGGATGAGATTGCACATGCGGGTTACTCGAGTGGAGCTTGACTTGCAGATATGCAGCAGTCTCATCAAGGCAGGGGTCGAGACTACTTTTGTTGCCAAAGGGCACCACTGAAGAGTCTGTAGGTGACTGAATATAGGGACAGGGCCTTTAGCCTATCTGTGTGGGGTTGATGTTTGAGGCCTTAGATTCTCCTAGTGAGGAACCACTGTGGTCTCTCCAGCTAATGCATGTGCTTTGTGAGGTACATGCCGAAAGAGGGACTGTACTCAATAATGGCTCATATATTAGAAGAATACAGGGCTGTTATGACCACCTTGTCCCTGGATGAGATACCCTTACTAATGAGGTGGGCCATGTAGAAAGTTTCCATACAACGGAGGCAATATGATGGTCTAAAGTCAGACTGCTATCAACTTGGGTGCCCAAGTCAATCACGATAAACTACGTGCTTAGGAGCTTGTAATTAATGTGATAATTTGCAGGGATGTCACTCTCTCCAAAAGGGATAATGATGCATTTTTTGGCATTCAATTTGGGGCCATGTTTCTGGCAACAGTCATTTGTTTGGGTGAGAACCTCTTGGAGGATGTCCACATCACTAGGAGAATTGATGACAGCGCCCAGCTTGCAATCATCTAGAAACTTGCTCAGCCATAGGCCAATGGTTTAGGCCTGCAGCTCAGAAAAGTGTATCCCAAACAACAAAGTTCCCACCACCAAGACTGATCCTTGGAGTACACTGCTCATTACAGGTTGACTGCTGGAGGTGGCTTCCCCTGTTTTGACTGGGTGGTTTCTACCAGTAAGGCAGTTTGCTACACATGTGGTAGCATATGGATTGATGCCTAATTGAGAAAGTTTATCTATTACACCTGAGTGGGGAATTGTATCGAAGGATTTGACCAGGTGAAGGTAGATGGTGTGCACACTTTCCCTCGGCCATGGCTTTGGTGACTGTCTCATAAAAGTCGACCACATTTGAAAAGCATGACCTCCCCTTGACGAAAACAAACTCTGTGGGTTTGAGTGTTTGGAGGTTGTCAATGTCCTTCTTGATGAGGTCCACATTAATCCGCTGCATGTTTTTGCAAATCAGGCTAGTTAGGTTGATGGATCTATAATTTCCTGGATGGGTGGACGCTCCACCTTTGTGCAAACAGATGAAAGTGGCTGTCCACCACACAGCTAGGACAAAGCTGGTACTCAGGCTATGGTTGAACAGGGTGCCTAATGGTGCTGCAAGTTCCTGCCTGGGTTCATGAATAATACACCCTGGGATCTTATTGGGTCCCATGGAGGCTGTATTCTCCTGCTTTGAGAGGGCACTAATGACTTGTATTCTAGAGATAAGGGGAGGACGACAGGTGCTGGGATTGTCCTGATTTACTAATGGGGGGGGGGGGTGAAGTTTTCATTGAACCAGTCTACCAACAGGTGAGCTATATGTACTGCATTTGTGTATGTGGTGTCCTTGACCACCAGTTCTGAGCAGACCTGGGTGCTTCCCTTGACACTGCGGACATAAGTGAAGAAAGGCCTGTGATTGTCTTTAGTAGATGTGGCCAGTCTGGACTCAAAGTTTGCTTTGGAGGATTTCATTAGTGCTCTTATTTGCCTGTTCAGTTTAATGAGACTTCTTCCAATTAGGCACCTGCTTCTTCTTGGTCCTGGACAGCAATTTTTTTCCTTTTATCATAGAGTTTCTTTATTGCAGATGTCAACCAGATAGGTTTACTTTTTCTTGAGGAGGACGATTTTGCTCTCTGGCGTATTCCTGATGCCAAGCAGATATATAAATGCCCATTATAGCACTTTGGTATAGGTTATGACATATGTGCCAGTTCCAATGGAGGAGGAGGGGGCTGTGAAGTGGCTTATACTTTCCAACAGAAAATTGTGATCAGCTTTGAAGAAGTTTTTTGGTTTGACCCTAGGTGGGAAAGGTAGGGTCGGGGAAGATGGTGACTTCGAAAGTGACCACTTTGTTGTTGGATCTTACCAATGAGGATGACAATAAGGATGTTGCAGGGGATACTCGTGTTGATTAATACCAAGTCCAACATATTTTCATCTATTGTAGGGTGTCATACAACTGGTCCAAGGCATTTCACTGATGAATTCAACAAATCTCTGGGCATTTCTGTTTTGGCAAGAGCACTTATTCCAGTATATGGCTGAACAGATAAAGGCGTCCAGGATCAAGGTAAAGGGTTAAATCTATATAGTTTCGAAAAAGGCCAGATAGGTGGAGTGGGCATTTTGAGTCAAAGTTGGGGGCCTGTAGGTAGCTATGATTTGACTAGGAGTCCTTGTCAATGTTAACTAAATCTGGAGTGTCTCCTATGCGTCAAAGTTTGACCAACCTAGAGATGTGTATGCCATACATATATATATATATATATATATGTGTGTGTGTGTGTGTGTGTGTATATATATATATATCTATATATATATATATATATATATATATATATATATATATATATATATATATATATATATATATATACACATCTAAAGACACACACACACACACACACATATATATATATATATATATATATATATACACACATACACATATACATACATACATACAGCAATTATGAATAGAGTGGAGGGGAGGGAATTGGAATGGATCATAAGACTACGTGCCAATTATGTCAGGGGTATGAATGAGAAAATGTCCATCCACCCTAAGCTGTTAGACAGACCCCTACCCAGATCAGATATTATTTTTATATATATTTTGATTATGATTTTTATAATGAATTGTTACAATGATTTTTATTGTTGTCGTGAAAGTTTTATGGCATATATGAAGGTCTGAGTTTATTGTATAGTTGATTTAGATGATTTGACTTTAAGAAGTTGTTCTAAATTGTAAGTCTTTTGTCATTAGCTATGCAGATATTTAAAATTT